>NC_045175.1:13308725-13316225 GCF_900700415.2 Clupea harengus | reverse complement strand
CATGTTGTTGTGTCATTATGAGTCATCTGTTGCATTTTTACCATTTACAAGCATTTTTATAATAATTTTAAAATATATACTTTATATTGGCCCTCATGTCAGTTTGTCTGTTTTAGTAGTATGAGTCATTTGTTGCATATCTACGATTTAGAGGCCAATATAATACTTTTTAAAAATACACTTTTTAATGTCAATTCTCATGTCTCATGTCAATTTGTCTGTTTTAGTACTAGGAAGAAGTGCAGGAGGTTCAGTTCCAGTTAAAGGTTTCACCGGAGGTGGAATAGCAATTTTTTGCAAGTTTGATGATCAGCATAAAGGCAAGCCCAAGTACTTCTGCAAGGGTGATGCTTTAACCTGCCCTCACAATCGGCTAACTCACGTCAACAACAGCAGATTCGTCCAGTATGAAAACGTTCACGGGGACTACTTAACCGCTCTCCTCACCAATCTCACCTCAGAGGACAGTGGGACTTATCACTGTGCAGCCGAAGATGGACACTTAAATACTGGAATCAATTTGAACGTTAAACAAGGTAATGTCTCAAACTTTAAAATTGAGAACGATGATATTTTTTCATTCAGGAAAGCTTATTTATATTATTCTAAAAATAACTAAGAATGTAATATCTAACATAGAGATTTATGAAATTATTACAAACCTACGTACTCTGTTCATGTTTGACAGGTGATTGCTGTGACACTCCTATCACAGTAATCGGATATGAGGGAAAAAATGTCAACATTCATTGCAAGTTCCCTGTGGAATCTAAATCTAACATCAAGCACTTCTGTAAACAACATGAGAACTTCATCGAGACAGATCTAATTGAGTCAAAGCCATCGTTAACGAGTGCAAAGTATTCTCTGCCTGACCACAAAACTGAAAACAGCTTCACTGTGACCATCCATGACCTGGAAGGGAAGGATGCCGGAACCTACTGGTGTGGAGTGCGAACTGGTGGGGAAAATATTGCTTTGACCACACAGATTGATCTACAGATCACAGGTGAGATCATGTACACCTGGATAAATATACAGAACATTTGATAATCATCAAATCACATCTAGTTCACAAACAACATTAGCACATTTTAACGTAACTTTGAAATTATAAGTTTGGATTCTGCTGTGGGCTAGGAGCAGTAGCAGTTGATGCTTTGTATTGCTGTTCTATTATGATTTTGAAAAAACTGTTTCATACCAAATGCACATTTTTAGATTTGTTTAATTTCATTGCAGTTCAAGTGAAAGGATTTACCAGTGGAGGCATTGTTATCATCTGCAAATTTGATGATCAGGATCAGCGCAGGCAGCGGTACTTCTGCAAGGGAAATGCTACGACCTGCCCTTCCAATCTTGTCACGCAGGATAGTGACAGCAGATTATACCAGTATAGAAATGTTCTCGGGAACTATCTAACAGTTCTCATCACAAACCTCACCTCCGAAGATGCTGGGACTTATCATTGTGCAGAAGATGGCAAATCACTCACTGAAGTCCATCTAAGCATAGAAGAGGGTAAGGATTTCACCTTTAGATTTTTTCCTCCTTCACAGATGTTTTAATTCATGGCTATAATACACAGCAGATAAAGAGAGAGAGAGAGAGAGAGAGAGAGAGAGAGATAGAGAGAGAGAGAGAGAGAGAGAGAGAGAGAGAGAGAGAGAGAGAGAGAGAAAGAGAGAGAGAGAGAGAGAGAGAGAGAGAGAGAGAGAGAGAGAGAGAGAGAGAGAGAGAGAGAGAGAGAGAGCACTATGGATTAGCTAGTTGAAAAGCCCACTGAAAACTTAAGGTTGACAAATGTTTGACAGGTGACTGCTGTGGACAACCTATTACAGTAACTGGAGATGTGGGAGGAAACGTCACCATCCAGTGCAAGTACCCAGTGGAATTTACAAACAACACCAAGCATTTCTGTAGACATCATAAGGACAGTATAAAGTTAGATCTTCTTGAGACCAAACCATTACAAACAAATCTCAAGTATTCTCTGTCTGATGACAAAAGTGGAAACGTCTTTACTGTGACTATCTATAACTTGAAACTTAAGCACGTTGGAGAATACTGGTGTGGAGTGAGTTCTGGTGGAAGTAGCGTCGCTTTGATCACAAAGGTGGAGCTCCAGATTCCAGGTAGGCTTTGAGTTTCTCACACACTTGACACACGGCCTATTGCATACTATATTACTAATTACATCCTGATGTTGAAATGTACTCTTTTCTGATTGGCTGGCATTTTTCGGTCTATAGGGACACTTAAGGAGCAGATCCAGTCTAAACTTTAATCACTATTCTATATCTGAAAAAAAAAAATAAATAAATAAATAAATTGTCCAGAGTAATTCACCTTTTACATCCAATATTTCTGTATTATCAGTATGACCCAGCTGCCGATAGGTAGCCCATATTATGCACAGAGCATCTGATAGTGAGCATCTGTATGAGAAGGATTGTCTGTGCCCTGTTTGTGAAGGATTGTCTGCTACTCTGTTTGTGCCGTCCATAGTGCTCTGGCATAGTGGTCTTAGGGGATACCAGAATGCTAGTAAGGAAGTCTAAACTGGTGCAAACATATGTGACTAGCTCACATCTGACATACTCCACAGCGTTGTACCCTCAACCCCCTAAAAGTCATGGTACTGCTTTTACCAGTGTTTTGATGAGCACCGTTCTACAGGTGATTTGGATCTGTAGCCTCTTGGGAGGTGGCTAAGTTAGCCGGGAGGCTAGTACGCATCAGTGCTAGTGTCTGTCACCAGCATAATGCTCATAGGGGATCCTAATTTGCCAGAAATAAATCCCTTCAGGCGAAACGCTGCGTGTCGGGGTGCTGTTCACCCCGTCGGGATTTATTTTTGGATAATGACCTCCGGACAATACATTATCCCTTACTTATCTTTTTTTAGATGTAAGATGACAGAAATACTTCAAATGTTTCTACAGAAATATTTTTCGTCATATTCGGTTATATTTTAGGTTATTTTTCAGTCCCTAAGATCCTAATCGTAACTCTAACCGTGGATGGTGTATGGAGGGGAAAGTAACATTTAGGCAGATGCATTATCGATGGGAACATTAAGGTTGTCTTCTCCATAGTGCAGTGTATTGTTGGGAGTGTGGTGGAATATTGTTAACAGTTGCTATAACCAGTCTGCCATGTGCAATCAAGTGTCTCTGTATCTCCAACTGAAATAGCCCCTGCTGAGAACACAAAGAAGGCACCGGTGTTGTTGGTGTTGGTGGTGACAGCGCTGGTGTTAGTAGTTACACTCTTCCTGTGCTACGCACGTAGACAGAGAAGGAAGCGTGGTAGGTTATGACACCCCACCCCCAGAAGCGCACACACACACACAGACGCAGACACTCAACAAACACACACTCAAACACAGACGCACACACAAACAAACACAGATGCACACACACACACACACACACTCAAACACACACACACATACACACACACTCACATGCACACACACACACAAATACACACACGCACACACACACACACACACACACACACAAACTCAAACAGAGATGCACACATACAGACACACACACACACACTCAAACACAGACGCTCTCACACATACACGCTCACACACAAACAAACACACACACAAACACACACACACACATACACACAGACACTCAACAAACACACACACAAACACAGATAAAGACACACACACACAAACACAGACGCACACACATGCACACACACACACACACACACACAAACGCAGACACACAAACACACACACACACACACACTCAAACACAGACGTACACACACTCACACACACACACACAAAAACACATACGCACACACACACACAAACACAAACACAGACGCACACACACATACAGAAAGAAGAGAGAGACAAACAGAATGTGAACATTTCTCATATTACTGAACAGTACTAACAGTATTTTTATCGTCATCAGACAGGTCGAACGGAATGACGGAGGATCACCAAGAGGTGAGTAAACATCACAATAATTAAATTGAGGGATATGTTGTGCAGTTTGACATTATTGTAACACGTGTCTGACTGCCTGGGTCAAGTAAAAGAAATATAAATAAATGTGTATCAGATCTAATAGTATTTCATGCCTTGCCAAAGTCTAGTGTAGACCATTAGCGTTTGTTTCTCAAGTGTGTTATAGTGAGATTTGAGTTACAGTTTTTGAGCAATTGATAATATAGCTAACTGCAGTCAATGAGGCAAACTTATTTGCGTGAATGTACCAAAGCATTTTCGATTCGTACAAAATAATGAGAAATTCCCGTACCGTGTGCACAAGTGAAAGAGAAGAAGTAGCTTTGAGAATTTCAATCCTGATCTGAGACCTGCCCCAAAGTGACCAAGAAAACTGTGCTGTGATTTGTCATCTAAAATCTGATATACAGCAATGTGATCCTCTCCTGAATGAAAACGTGAGGTGTTACCCATTCAATTGTCCAGAAAATGGTACCCATATAGCGAAATGCACTTTGTTTGTTTGTCAACATGTTTAATATGTATTAGTGTATAAGTAATAGCCCCAAATTAATATGTTAATTTTGTTAATGTTCTTTTGTTCTTTTGTCTACCTCTGTGCCTCTGTCAGAATCCAGACCCAGACAGAATTTACGAGGAGATTGATGACATCGGCCTTCCTCTCCGTCCTCTGCCTATGAGGAGATGCACCAATGCCACGGTAGACAACACAGATGACCCCACATACTATACTACCGCACAACTACCCACAATCCCCTGTGATGATCCCACGTACTATACCATCCAGTCACCCCTGGATGTGTCTGGCGACGCAGGCCTCCACCTTCTCTCCATGGAAACCCACACTGTCTACACCACCGCACAACTACCCACAATCCCCTGTGATGTCCCCACATACTTAAACATCCAGTCGCTCACACACACTTCAGGTGACATGGTCCTAAACACCGGCACTGATGAGACAAATAGTACAGTCAGCACTGTGTATGCCTCTGCGCAGGGACCTATTGATCCCGGCCGTGGTCCCCCTCAAGGCACCGATCAGATGGACAAGGCCACTCATTCACCCACACACACGTCTGACAACACTGATTATTCTATGGCCTCTGATCAGATGGACAAGGCAATCCATTCACCCACACACACGTCTGACAACACTGTCTATTCTACGGCCTCTGATCCAACCAACCCTAAAATGAATACGGTTTATGTCACAGCCGGATTTAGCACAAGTACAAATGAAGGTGCTACTGACCCCGACGTTCTGGTACCCACAAACCCCAGTAATGACCCCGCGATGTGCGCTGAACACGTACCCTTAAAGGCAAATGATGATCCCACACAATTAACTGCACCAGACAAAACAAGCCAACCTGAAAACTCAGATCAGTTTGTTCCCCCTGATACCACACATACTGAACTACATACGAGCCAATTACCCATATCAAATAAAGATCCTTTATACTCCAATGTCAAGGTACCTACAAACCCCCGATGATGAACACACAGCTTTAAACGTCCAGGTACCTACAAACCCCGATAATGAACACACACATTTAAATGTCAATATGCTCATCGATGACAACTGACTTGGTAAAAGCATGAAGACATAACATGAATGTTAATAGAAGGCACCATGTACTACACAACTGTAATGCTGAGAACTCACTATTAATAAATGTTCGCTTTAAATTCCGCTTTGCACTTTGAATGATCGCACAGTAAATATCTCACTTCCTGTTTCAACAAGGGTAACCCTCTGGAAAATTAAGCATTGGTTTTGTATTATTGGTTTAGCATAGATTCTGTTCAATTATCATTTTCATAGTGCTGTGTAAATGTGTGTATATTGTCTAGGCCTGCACGTCCCCTTTAAATGTTGTGTGCAAGGGTTTTTTATAAGTCAGTTTATGTAAGATTATCCCATTATTGGAATTGTTAATGTACATATGCACACAATTCTAGCACGGACAAATGTGTTTTTTTATATATAAGTCTTGACTGAATAGTTGTTCAAATACATATCTAATCTCATCAATAAACAACATGATGAATATGCACTGACGGGTTACGTCCTTTGATCAATAAACATCCTGATGAATGAGTATTGACGGGTTATGTCCTTTGCTTGTATTGCCATCCTGTGCAGCCTCTCCAATGAAAAAGACCCCCTGTACATTTTGTGTGTGGAATCTGACATCTAACTTTGCTCAGCTGCATTTGTTACTTGTGTAACTCTCGCAGACTCGTCCTCCGATCACAATGACCTCAGCTGCCACAGGAGCACATTTACACTGTCTGTCCACTAGGGGCGACTCATGTCTATTGAATTCAATTTATAAGTGAATCACCATTCAGGCAGAGCTCCAGAGCTCCATAGCTAAAGACAAAATGGTTACTCAATGACAATAACAATGACAATAACAAACACTGAAAGCCATTCATAGAGGGACAGCCAGATGGACAGCATACTGAACAGACTTGTCTAATCAACAGTAATGGCTGCCACGTGGGTGCATTTACACCATTTGTCCTGTAGGGGTCGCATATTTATTGTCTTCATTTTACTACATGAGAATTATAGCACGCACTGAGCAAGCGGTTCAGAGAGAGAGAGTCACCATCAGAGAGAGAATGAGAGAGAGAGAGAGAGAATGAGATAGAGAAGAAGAGAGAGAGAATGAGATAGAGAGAGAAGAAGAGAGAGAGAATGAGAGAGAATGAGAGAGAGAGAGAAGAAGAGAGAGAGAATGAGAGAGAATGAGAGAGAGTGAGAAAAGGGAATTAGATGGTGAGATAGTGATAGAATGAGAGAGAGAGAGAATGAGAGAATGAGAGAGTGAGCGAATGTGAGAGAGAAAGAGAATGAGATAGTGAGATAATGATAAAATGAGAGAGAGAGAATGAGAGACTGTGTGTGAGAGGATGACAGAATGACAAAATGTGAGAGTTTGAGAGAGAGAGAGAGTGAGAGAATGAGAGTGAAAGAGAGAATGAGAGACTGTGAGAGAGAAAGAGTGAGAGAGTGAGAGAGAGAATGATAGAGTGAGAAAGAGAATGACAGAGTGAGAGAATGAGAGAGATAGAGAGAGAGAGAATGAGAGAGAGAGAATGAGAGAGGAATGAAACGCTAAGGTTACACACACACACACACACACTCAAATCCAAACCCGCACACACACATATACACACACGCGCGTGTGCGCGTGTCCACGCGCTCACACTCACGTACACGCACGCGCGTGTGCGCGTCAACGCGCTCACACTCACGTACAGACACACACACTCACATTCACAAACACACTTGCATTAACATTCAAACACGCACACGCATACATTCACACACACACACACACACACACCACGCTGTGTCAGTTTGACAGCATGTGCAAGAGGAAGTTGGGGGGAGTGTTTTGCAACACTTTTGTGGTAAAAAGAAACAGCCAACCCCTCAGAATTTCCACACACAGGCAGAAAGAGGCACAAGCAGGAAT
>NC_045175.1:13298725-13301225 GCF_900700415.2 Clupea harengus | reverse complement strand
TTCCCTGTCAAAGCGTCCTTTAGCAAGACACTTCTTTCCCTTCACTCTTATTTCCTCTATTCTTTCATTCTTCCACTCTTCTTTCCTTCTTTTACTCTTCTTTCCAAAATTGTAAAGAATATACATTTTCCCCTGGTTTCGCAATCTTAGGAGGAATCCGCATCGCTGCTTGCAGCTATATTTATTATTATTATTATTATTATTATTTTTATTATTATTTGCATTCTGAACTTCTGAAATGTCTTTGTTTATCACAAATAAATAAAATAACATACTGTTGTGATTGAGTGACATGGAATGAAAAATAAAATGGGAAAAAAACCTTTCAGGTCATTTGTAGGTGTCGTTTTATGTTTTTGTTTTTGCTACGCAGAACTCTTCCTTGGAAAAAAATAAAAAATAAGGAAAAATCCTCTATTTCCCAGAGGAAAGAGAAAAGATTATTATGCTTTAAAGCAAACCCTTGCCTCTTGCTGAGTATGACACACTTGTAGACAAGTAGAAGAAGACGCTCCTTAGAAACAAGAGAGTGAGAATGGAATGAGAGGTTGTGCATAGTGTCAGGCCTAAGGTTACATACACACACTGTGTGTGTTTGTGTGTGTGAATGTGTATGCATTTGTGCATGTGTGTCTTTGTGTGTGTGTGTCTGTGTGTGTGTGTGTGGACATCTGTAAGAATGACAGAAAGTGGAATGGAGAGAGAGAGAGAGAGAGAGAGAGAGAGAGAGAGAGGGAGAGGGAGAGGGAGAGAGAGAGAGAGAGTGTGAGAGAGAGAGAGAGAGTGAGAAAGAGAGAGAGAGAGAGAGAGTGAGAGTGTGTGAGAGAGAGAGCAGTCTCCTCACTCGGACTACGGGGTACCAAACATGCAGTCTGACTGCAACGCCAGAAGCGTATTGGTATGGCAGTCAGAGGAGATGCTAAAATGCCCTCATCTTCGGGAAGCACACAAACGCGACATAGGTGTCCCTCTGCCCTCATGCAGTCCTCTAACTGTACGTCTCCCATCTCCATCTCTGGGCTCCCTCACACAGCAGGTCAACCTAACCTGGAGGTCCTTCATACATTGGCCTCCAAAGGGCTCATGTCAAGCCATCCCAATTCGGACACCATATGCAATAAAGGGAGAAAGCAGTCACCCCACCCGACCTCAAACCCATTTTTATGGGTGTACCAAACCTGCACCCTGACTGCAACGCAAAAGCGCCAGGCTCCTCGCTATAGCAGTCAGAGCGCACAGTGCAGTGATGAGCCAGGCTCGTTGCTATATCAGTCAGAGTGCACAGTGCAGTGACGGTAGTCCGTCACAGGGACCGTAATTATGAACGATGACTAAAACTGAAATAGATTTCTGATTTTTGATGACTGAAATTGATTACTTTTTATATAGTCACTTTTCTCCGACCCTCCATCTTAATAACCAATAGCTACAATGTTGACTACCATATAACAATAGTTTACCACAGAGGAGAAAGCCCTCAATGTTGACTACCATATAACAATAGTTTACCACAGAGGAGAACGCCCTCAATGTTGACTACCATATAACAATAGTTTACCACAGAGGAGAAAACCCACAAATGAAATACTCTGAAGTGCCACAGACTTTATGGTGGCATAGAGGTTGCCAGGAGATTGATGGTGGCAGCTGCATTGTTATAAATAACTATAGATGATGAGGAGAGGAAGTGTGGGTTTCTGGTTTGTTTCACCACAACTGTGTGACAACCACAGAGTTACATCCGCTGCTTCAGAGATTTGTTTTTTCATGCGTCGACCATTTTTTTCAAATAATAAAAGTACGGAAATAAAAACACATTGTGTAAACCCTCTTATTGCCTAAAATTCTGTCTTTCTCTCTCCATATTCATGAAGAGAGAGAGAGAGAGAGAGAGGGACAGAGCGAGACAGAGAGAGAGGGACAGAGAGAGAGGGGGACAGAGAGAGAGGGGGATTGAGAGTGAGAAAGAGGAAGGGAGAGAAAAGCAGAGAGAGAGGAGGAGGGAGAAAGGGAGAGAGAGAGGAGGACGGAGAAAGGGAGAGAGAGAGGAGGACGGAGAAAGGGAGAGAGAGAGGAGGACGGAGAAAGGGAGAGAGAGAGGAGGACGGAGAAAGGGAGAGAGAACCATCATTGTACTACTGAACATTGGTCAGAATGGACACTTTACCGGGAGTACTGACAGTCTTGATTTTAGCCTTTCACCTCATTGTTGGTAAGTGCCTTTAAATGCTGACAATAGACTACATTATGGTCATATGAGTAAGTTATGAGTCCAATAGACTACATTATGGTCATATGAGTAAGTTATGAGTCCAATAGACTACCTTATGATCATATGAGTAAGTTATGAGTCCAATAGACTACATTATGGTCATATGAGTAAGTTATGAGTCCTATTTCTTTAGCATATTACAGGATCCTGAGGATAAACAAAACAAGGGGCAAATGATCTGTACAGGTTACTTTACGCTGCTTTGGCTAAAATTATCCCTTAAATTAA
>NC_045175.1:13283725-13288725 GCF_900700415.2 Clupea harengus | reverse complement strand
GTGAGGTCTCAGCCCCTTGCCTGGTCAGTGTTTGTTGATGAACCAACTGATACTATATTTAACGTGCCTGATAATGTATTGGACATCTATTGCCTGTGACTATGGCGACCCCTAGAGGGTTCTGATATTTTATATTGACTGCAGAAAGGGGAAAGTCATTCACCAACTGTACTGGCATGACATGCCTGTAAACACTGTGCAATAGAGTAGGCTAGAAAACCGTCCTAAAGACAAAGTAATACTGAATGTGAGCGGAATATGTAAGTAGACATCTCAAGACAAACTCAGCACATTAACACATAAGTATAAGTATACACATAAGAGGTAAGATGTCTTATAACACTGTGAAGGATCATACAAATATGCAAGCTGTAGAGAAGCCTTATAACACTGTGAAGCATCCCACACACATGCAAGTTGTAGAGGCCTTATAACACTGTGAAGCATCCCACACACATGCAAGTTGTAGAGAACCCTCATAACACTGTGAAGCATCATACACACATGCAAGTTGTAGAGGACCCTCATAACACTGTGAAGCATCATACACATGCAAGCTTTAGATAGGCCATGTAACACTGAATGTGAGCGAAATACGTAGGAAGACATCTCTTCTTCTCTGGGGTGAATTAATTCCAATATCACATATAATCTGCACTGTGTTCACTGGTCATAGGATGGAGAAGAAAAGCCTGCAGATACAACAATTACGCGGGCCGACGTTATCTTGCCGTCTCAGCTTGCTAACTCTCACCCTTGCGACACAGAAAGGAAGGTAAGCAGGGGGTGGACAGTTGCACAACTCCTGCTAGTAAGATAGGACAGAAAAACACAGCTACTGTACGTGAGAAGCATCAGTCATCTGCCACTGAGAGCGACAGAGAGACTAAGGATGGTGTCTACTCTCTGCGTGAAGGTCTTCTTGCTTTGCGTTTTCTGGACAGTCACAGGTAAGTCTTACAGTTTTATAGCTGAAATCAGAAACATTACCGTTTGAGTTTTTGAAAGGAACTAATGAGTTAACTACCTGAAAAGGCACACAAAAACCTTGCAAACACCATCGTCAGCACAACTGACACGGACAAAGACTTTCTAACATGCTAACTACTTAGTGCATAGCCTGGGTGGCTAATGGGAATGACAAGTGTATGTATCTGTCCTTCACATGACCATATGCCACCGCAATTCATTTGGAGATGATACCAAAACTATGGCACACTATTGCATGGTAGTTGAATGTTTCAATGGTCAATGCTAATGTCCACCGTGTCAGCTAAACAGAAACACTTTGAAGAAGTAAATAAATTAATGAATAAGACACAGCATGCACAGCTCAAACTATTTCACTGCTGACTTTATGTATTCGGTACCATTTCCTATCACTGTCATTTACGGATAGAGAAAAGCAAAAGTAACACTGAACTAAATGTTGCAATGATTCCAAAACGATCCGACAGACGGAGCGTCTTCCACTGCGGTGACGGGCCGCACAGGAGGAAGCGTCCGCATCAGGTGTGAATACGACCAGCGCTACGACAACCACATCAAGTACTTCTGCAAGGGCGTGGCCCCCGGCTGTGTGGATGTGATCTGGACGGACAGCAAACAGAAGCAGGGAAGGTTAGTCATCTCTCTCTCCTTTCTACTCTGTCTCTATCTCTCTCTTTCTTTCTCCGACCTCTCTCTCTCTCTCTGTATTTCTCCTGTGTCTCTCTCTCCATCTCTCTGTATCTACCCCTGTCTCTCTCTCTATCTCTCCTTGTCTCTCTCTCTCCCTCTCTGTATCTTTCTCTGTCTCTCTCTCTCTCTCTCTCTCTCTCTCTCTCTCTCTATGTGTCTCTCTCTCTGTCTCTCTCTGTCTCTCTGTCTCTCTCTGTATCTGCATCTATCTCTCTATCTCTCTCTCTCTGTGTTTCTCTCTCTCTCTACCTCTCTCGGCCTCTCTCTCTCTCTCCCTCTCTCTGTATCTCTGTCTCTCTCCCTCTCTCTGTATCTCTGTCTCTCTCCCTCTCTCTGCCTCTCTCTCTCTCTCTTCCTCTCTCGGCCTTTCTCTCTCTCTCTCCCTCTCTCTGTATATCTGTCTCTCTCCCTCTCTCTGTATCTCTCTCTCTCTCTCTCTCTATCTCTCTCTCTCTTCCTCTCTCTTTGTCTCTAAAGCTCTGAACGGTTCCAGCAGAGTCACTGTGGTTTATAAATGTTTATACTGTATGTGCCTATGTCTCATTTAACCAGACATAGGCAGGAGGAGAGAGGAGACTTGGAGAGAAGAGGACAGGAGGAGAGAGGGAGAGAGAGGAGACGTGGAGAGAGGGAGAAACGGGAGGGGGAGAGAGGAGAGGTGGAGAGAGAGAGACAGGAGAGAGGGGGAGAGAGGGAGACAGGGGAGAGGGAGAGAGAAGGGGAGATGGAGAAAGGGGAGAGGGAGATGGGAGAGGGGGAGAAGAGAGCGGGAGAGGGGAGGGGGAAAGAGGAGAGGTGGAGAGAGGGAGACAGGGGAGAGGGAGAGAGGTGGAGAGAGGGAGACAGGGAGAAAGGGAGAAAGGGAGAAAGGGGAGAGGGAGACAGGGGAAGACTGATTCATGTTTTCATATAAAACCGCTCTGGCCAGGTACTCGCTGTTGGACAATGGCGTGAGCTTCTTCCTGGTCACCATTGCCCAGCTGAGTGATGCGGATGAGGGGGTGTACCAGTGCGCCGTGGACATCCCTTGGGCAGTGGATAAATACACGGAGGTCTACATAAAAGTGACTGACGGTAAGTACACAGAGGTCAACATGAATGTTTCCTTCTGTGAGGCGCATTGTGTTGCCTCCTGGTATGAAATGTGCCGTACAAATAAAGTTTGATCGACTGATTGATTGATTAATTGATTGATTGATTGATTGATTGATTGATACATAAATGTGACTGACGGTGAGGAGGCCCTTGATGTTGTTAGCTTTTTTTTTGGTCCAAAAAGTAATTTATATAGGTTTATTCTTGCTATTTATATAGCTTATCACTTTTCTCGTTTCTTAATATGAATTGTATTTCCTTTCTGGCCTCCTCGTCTTCTCTACCCCCCCCCCCCCCCCCCTTGATAAAGTCCATCCTTCAATGATGTTTTTCATTTTTCATTGGCTCATGTTTAGGCCATTCCACCATCTCTCCAACTTCACACCCAGCTCCATCTGTGGCCACCGCACCTCACCCAGAAGGTAATAGAGATCGCCCCCACCTGATGCCTCTGTCCTTCCTCCCATGTTCTTTTCCTGTTCTTCCTCTCCTGTTCTATCTTGTTCTTTCATGTTCTTTCCTGTTCTTTTCCTGTTCTCTCTTGTTCTCTCTTGTTCTCTCCTGTTCTTTCCTGTTCTTTCCTATTCTTTTCCTGTTCTTCCTCTCCGGTTCTCTCTTGTTCTTTTCCTGTTCTTCCTCTCTTGTTCTTTCCTGTTCTTTTTCTGTCCTTCCTCTCTGTGTGTCTTTACACTCCAACGCTGTTTCCTCTATCAGTCGCTGGAAGAGGATTGTGTCATCGCCATGACGATGACTGCCCCAGGCATGACCGCTGCCTGTGTCTTACTCTTGTGTGGCTTCTTCCCCATGTGTCTTTAAACTCTGTGTCTTACTCTTGTGTGCCTTCTTCCCATGTGTCTTTAAACTCTGGGTCTTACTCTTGTGTGCCTTCTTCCCATGTGTCTTTAAACTCTGGGTCTTACTCTTGTGTGTCTTCTTCCCATGTGTCTTTAAACTCTGCTGCGGTTTACACTCCAACGCTGTTTCCTCTATCAGTCGCTGGAAGAGGATTGTGACATCATCATGACGATGACTGCAAAAGTCATGACTTTTGTCTGGTGTATGTGTAGTCCGAGTGTATCTCTTTCTTAGCAGTAGCCCAATTCAATTATTTTGTTTGTTTGTTTGTTTGTTTGTTGTCTGTGTGTCTTTCCTGCATGTTAGCTTCCTCGTCAATGCCTGTGGTTTTCCCAGCGAGTGCTGCACCAGCGTCCTCAGGACCCACAGGTAGAGGAGATGATGTCTCTCTCCATCTCTCCCTCTCTCCCTATCTCTCTCTCTCTCTCTCTCTCTCTCTCTCTCTCACACTGTCTCTCTGTTTCCCTATCTCCATCTCTCCCTCTTTCCCTATGTATCTCTCTCTCTGTCCCTCTCTCCCTATCTCTCTCCCTCTCTCCCTATCTCTCTCTCTCACACTCTCGCTCTGTCTCACACTCCCTCCCTGTTACTATCTCTTCCTCCCTGTCTCTCTCCCTCTCTCTCTCCCTCTCTCTCTGTCTCACACACTCTCTCTCCCTCTCTATCTCCCTCTCTCTCTCTCTCTCCCTCTCTCTCTCCCTCTCTCTCTGTCTCACACACTCTCTCTCCCTCTCTATCTCCCTCTCTCTCTCTCACACACTCTCGCTCTCTCTGTCTCACACACACTCTATGTCTCTCGCTCTCCCTATCTCTCTCTCTCACACACTCTCTCTCTCTGTCTCACACACACTCTCTGTCTCTCTCTCCCTCTCCCTCTCTCTCTCTCACACTGTCTCTCTGTCTCACATACACTTCCTGTCTCTCTCTCTCACACACTCTCTCTCTCTCTGTCTCACATACACTCTCTGTCTCTCTCTCTCCCTCTCCCTCTCTCTCTCTCACACTGTCTCTCTGTCTCACATACACTCCCTGTCTCTCTCTCTCCCTCTCTCACTCTCTCTCAGACTCGTTCTCTTTCTCACACACACTCTCTGTCTCTCTCTCTGTCTCACACACACTCCCTGTCTCACACACTCTCTCTCCCTCTCTCTCTCCCTCTCTCTGTGCTCTCTGTTGCCCTGTGTAGCTGCATTGCTCAACAACTGCAACTTTGTGACCTCCACTGTCATGGTGATGTTGACACTGAAGAGAGTTTTGCAAGACTTGCACTTACTATCTTACATACTCTCTCTCTCTCTCTCTCTCTCTCAATGTCTATCTATCTATCTCTTCTTCTATCTCTCTCAGTGTCTGCACCCCCCCTCTCTCTC
>NC_045175.1:13226225-13268725 GCF_900700415.2 Clupea harengus | reverse complement strand
TTTATTTTATAAGTCATGACTGTGGATAATAGCATGAAAATATATTAGTTTAGGATAGATTTGCTTTGGTTGGGAAAAAATGAGTTTGACACAGACCTCAACCTCAACAGTCCTTCTCCTTTGTCAATTCAGTAGATTCGATTGTGTGCCTTACCTATTTATGCTCATAAGAAACATAGCGTACCTATGTCAGTTATCGGACAGTGTCAAACATCGGCCATTCTGTTAAAACAATCAAAATGCTAAGTTTATTAATGGATTCACATGACAACGCAAACATTTGCCGATAACACACGCCGTCCGATAATTAACACCGTTACGATAATGTATAACTTTTTTTTTTAAACCGATCATTCTGATGTGGTTTTCATAAAAGTAAGGGTAACAATGTCCCCAACGTCTGTGATTTGTAGCTCACGAGTTCAATGGGTGAGAGCAATTTATTCCTAAAGCACTTCAACTATACTTACACACAAACAGAGATATTGTAGAGGTTTCTGTGTGTGTTTCAAATGTTCATCTTTATAAAGATTGAAATCCATTGCTACTTCTTTCATGGAGGCCATCTTCTTTGCCCTTGTTTTCTTGCAGTTCACCTGGCCAGCCAGAGGGGGAGCCCTTTGTGATCTACAGCAGTGTTCAGAAGAGAGTGTGACGAAAACAATAGCTATGTCTCAAACCGTGGACTTTACGAAGTACACTGCAATACAGTATTGTGCACGAGCTTCCTCCAGGCCAACTGGATATTTGAAACAAAGATGGCGGACCAAACGCTGCTGATGGCCGTGTTTTGTATGTAAATGTACATCTTTTGGCGTTTTCTCGCTTACATTTTTTAAATGAACCGAGAAATAGACATTGTTCTTTTAGTTAACACAGTTGTAACCAGTTGTAACCACAGTTGTAATGGTTGAAGTGATTTGCGAGGCGTCAGTCAGCCAACTTCCAAACTGAAAAGCTGCCGAAGGGCTCCTCCTCTTCCGCTACGTAGGCAAGATGGCGCCCGTTTAGGGCGAGTAGTGTTCATCGTTTTACACTGCATTTTTTTACCGTTTGCAGTGCGCCATCCGGGTACCTTTAGTGCCCTGAATTCTGCTGGTTCTGTGAGTGTTTACGCCCTAAGCACAGAAAGTCAGAGTTCGAAGTGCACAAGTGCGCGGTTTGAGACAGAGCTATTTTGAAGACCCAGCTATGAGCAAACACAGTGAAGTGTAGTCCTATAGTTTAGATCTTTATCTTACGCAGTGCTGAATCTGTAGTCCTATAGTTTAGATCTTTATCTTATGCAGTGCTGAATCTGTAGTCCTATAGTTTAGATCTTTATCTTACGCAGTGCTGAATCTGTAGTCCTATAGTTTAGATCTTTATCTTATGCAGTGCTGAATCTGTAGTCCTATAGTTTAGATCTTTATCTTATGCAGTGCTGAATCTGTAGTCCTATAGTTTAGATCTTTATCTTATGCAGTGCTGAATCTGTATTCCTATAGTTTAGATCTTTATCTTATGCAGTGCTGAATCTGTAGTCCTATAGTTTAGATCTTTATCTTATGCAGTGCTGAATCTGTAGTCCTATAGTTTAGATCTTTATCTTATGCAGTGCTGAATCTGTAGTCCTATAGTTTAGATATTTATCTTATGCAGTGCTGAATCTGTAGTCCTATAGTTTAGATCTTTATCTTATGCAGTGCTGAATCTGTAGTCCTATAGTTTAGATCTTTATCTTATGCAGTGCTGAATCTGTAGTCCTATAGTTTAGATCTTTATCTTATGCAGTGCTGAATCTGTAGTCCTATAGTTTAGATCTTTATCTTATATAGTGCTGAATCTGTAGTCCTATAGTTTAGATCTTTATCTTATGCAGTGCTGAATCTGTAGTCCTATAGTTTAGATCTTTATCTTATGCAGTGCTGAATCTGTAGTCCTATAGTTTAGATCTTTATCTTATGCAGTGCTGAATCTGTAGTCCTATAGTTTAGATCTTTATCTTATATAGTGCTGAATCTGTAGTCCTATAGTTTAGATCTTTATCTTATGCAGTGCTGAATCTGTAGTCCTATAGTTTAGATCTTTATCTTATGCAGTGCTGAATCTGTAGTCCTATAGTTTAGATATTTATCTTATGCAGTGCTGAATCTGTAGTCCTATAGTTCAGATCTTTATCTTATGCAGTGCTGAATCTGTAGTCCTATAGTTTAGATATTTATCTCATGCAGTGCTGAATCTGTAGTCCTATAGTTTAGATCTTTATCTTATGCAGTGCTGAATCTGTAGTCCTATAGTTTAGATATTTATCTTATGCAGTGCTGAATCTGTAGTCCTATAGTTTAGATCTTTATCTTATGCAGTGCTGAATCTGTAGTCCTATAGTTTAGATCTTTATCTTATGCAGTGCTGAATCTGTAGTCCTATAGTTTAGACCTTCATCTTATGCAGTGCTGAATCTGTATTCCTATAGTTTAGAGATTATTACTCCGTGTCTTAGATTTAAACATCCAAATGCTTTAATGCATTATGTTGTCTGTAAGCATTTGCTTCTCATTATGTTGATGTGTTTATGTGACTGAATGTGTGTGTACACACAAAAAAAAATGCTATCCTGGCGAAGGAAATGTGCACCTGAATGCAAATGCAATTAATCGTGAGACCTTGCCACAAGAAACAGTCTTATCATTTGAAACTGATCAGGAAACAGTCTTTATCATTTTGTGAAATAAAGCAACATAAGTTAATATTTGCCACTTTCTTGAGCTAGAATGCTTTTATCAGTGCCATCAGGGCTCGTGGTGATGGTTGAATGTTTTTAGGTAGTTAATATGATAGTTTCAGACCAGAGCTCCATAATGCTACTTTAAGTTTTCATATGGGGCTGAATAGACACTAAATTACTACAGTCAGGCTGCATTGTCCTGCAGTATTATTCTGCTTTAGGAGGTTCTAGGGATAAGGAAAGACAATGGCCTCTGTATTGACTCTGAGTTTGCTTCTCTTTAACTCTAATGTAGTAACACATTACGTCCTGTAGGTGTCTCTCTCTTTCTCGCTCTCTCTCTTCTTCTCTGTCTGTTACTTGAGTCACACACACAACTGCTGAAATGAGTCCACCAGTGTGGTTTGTGAGGTGCCCCGTCATCCATGTCTCCCTGTCACGGTCACGTGTGGTTTTTGAGGACACTTTCCTGTGGAGTGAGTGACCCCCTGCAGAGGTGAGAGAACTGAGGTGGACAGAAAAAAGAACAACATTTAACATATTCAAAACAACTGCGAATCAATTTGTTGAACACATGGGGGCGCCACACAAAGTGTCTACCATAGTGGTCAAATTAAAGACCAGTCACAAATCAGACTCATAAAATACACCAAACTATCAATTTGGAACTCTGATTAAAAATTGAATTAATAACTAAAACCAGATTGACCTCATGAATAGCGAGTAAAGGTTAAAGGTCTTAGGAGTTGTGAATAGTAGAGGTTGGCAGCATTAATAGAACAGCATATACAATCAAACGCATTTATTTATAGAATTATCCAAAGTAAACAACATGAAATCTAACTTTGTGCGCCTTAGTAATGAACTAAAGGGGAGTGTGTGTGTGTGTGAGAGAGAGAGGGAGAGAGAGAGGGAGTGTGTGAGTGTGTGTGAGTGAGGGAGAGAGAAAGAGGGAGTGTGTGTGAGCGTACGTGTGCATGTCTGGTGTGTGGACCCAGTATCCACCAGTGCTCTGTAGGGGGGGCTTTCCAGGTCACAGTCAACAAATCCAAGGACTGGGAAGGAGAGAGGGAAGGAACGGGAAGGAGAGAGGGAGGCAACGGGAAGGAGCTGGCCAAAGCGGGCAGTCAGCTGGACTGGGTCGAGGTCTCGAGTGGTCCTTCTGCCAACCGGGCGCCAAAGCGGGCAGTCAGCTGGACTGGGACGACGTCTCGAGTGGCCCTTCTGCCAACCGGGCGCCAAAGCGGGAGGTCAGCTGGACTGGGTCGAGGTCTCGAGTGGTCCTTCTGCCAACCGGGCGCCAAAGCGTGCAGTCAGCTTGACTGGGGCGAGGTCTCGAGTGGTCCTTCTGCCAACCAGGCGCCAAAGCGGGCAGTCAGTCAGCTGGACTGGGGCGAGGTCTCGAGTGGCCCTTCTCCTCCTAAGGTGTCTGTCACAGACAGAACAGCTGTTTCAGTGGAATGGGCCCTGACAAGTGGACTGTAATTTGAAATGATACTGAAGAATGAGGATGTCATTAAAAGTCAATCAAGTCTATATGTTATTACCTTTACTGTAACATGTACTGTCTGCGTCAAGAAAGAATAAAAAACATGTCTGTCCTCCCTGCTCTTTTGACTGAGCCTGAGTGTGAGAGGAGTCTTCACACTGTTTAGTTTAAAGCAGAAGTGATCAAATCTAAGATTACAACAAGCTGTTGGCTCCCAGGGACACAGAAGGCCTCAGTTCCAAGCCTTAAGATGAAAGATAAAAATGACAAAAACTAAACTCTCTGTTGGTTTGTTCAATTGTAGCTTCTCAATGTGAATACTAAACCAAGTAAATCAGCATCATACAGGTTCTACTCTACTTCAGTGCAACTGTTTGACCAGTAGAGGGAACCCTTGGCTGTGTTGCTCTACTGCCTCCTAATGACAAGGGTCAGCTGTATTATGAAGTACAAATGGATACCCGTGTAGATTTCTGTCTTAAAATACCTGCACATTTCTGCTATGACTGTGTACTGAATCATGGGCATATTAGGAAACCCACTAACAAACAACTTCATGGCTTCACATAAAATGACTTCATTATCTGATACACAAAAAAATATATAACACTGTGATATTCTAACCCTGCAAGAAAAAGTCCCATTTTTTCAATAAATGATCATGATCTACAGTTGGAGCCATGCTGTGCCACTGCTGGTGTAAGTATTTTTAAACTATTAAAACCACAAGTGCAGCTGGCTGGTGCATATCAGCTAAGTGATGCATTAGTGTTCATCATTCCCTGGCATTACAAGACGAGAGAAGACAAGACAAGACAAGACAAGGCAAGACAAGCATTCAAAAACAGTTACATGGTAATTACACTCTGTATTCAGTAGTCTTTCCCTTTACAGTGTTTTAAGAGCCTCTAATAAGTGCTGCCAGATGCATTTAATTTAATAGGCAACAATCCCTTCTGGTAATGCTTCTTTCACTGTCTCAGTGAGTTTCCAAAAAATACAAACATACTTGCACTGGATTTCAGCAGAATGCAATGTCATTGTCTTCATTATTATTTAGCATATTCTTTTTTTTTTATGTCATATTTACTGTGTTGTTTTTGCATCTCTCAGTTCACTGGATTCACAATGATAGAAACGTCACTCACTTTTTTCCTTCTGCTGATCATGACCTCCGGTAAGTAGCAACTTCCTGTCACACAGCTGAGTCCCTCATGTATATGAATGCATTAGTTTAGACAAAGTAACAACTTTTTGTTTGTTTGAAATATAAATATTTTGAATCTGGGGTTGGTGTAAGCGATGTAGAGGGAGTAAACTTCCCCTTTTTCTCGAAACTGAGGCTTGTCTGTGATAGTATCTGTGTGTGTCTTTATTCACCATCGATGACGTATGGGACCAGTATAGACTTTTAATTTAAGTCCATCTCATATGGCACAAACAGAAACATGGTGGGATGATGTATCTACAGTAGCCCAGAACGGACAGAACCAAAACTCTGGACAGGGCTTTTCATGTTTTTATGGCATTTGACAGTCACTGTAAGGACTCACACACGCTTGTGAGGTGGAGGGGATTCAGTTGCTTGAAATTCAGCAACTTCACCACCAGAACAGACAGAACCAAACACTTGTAAAGGGAATGGGATTAAGCTGGTTGCAATTCAGCAACCTCACCACTAGAGGGCACTAAGAACTGCAAACATTATCTTTAATACATGCACCATGTATAGAACATATTTGCAGGATGATCATTATAAAAGAGGGGGATATGTGACTGAATCCCAAACATACGATATGATAGAACGGTTGCTTTAATGGGTGCCAATTGCCACAGGTTTGTCCGGTCAGAACAAATGATGTAAAAGTCCCGATGACAATGTAAGAACTGTATTTATTGACACACCCAATCAAGACTTGAATGGCAGGATGGACCTGAATTGACTGTGTTGAACCGTGATATATGAAGAACATTGAACCGTGAGAGAATTATCCGTGTAAAGGATGGGCATGAAGAGGATGAACTGTAAACCTTGAACATTGAATAGGATGAACCGTGATCTAATGATCCGTAAATATTGACTAGGATGAACCGTGGTATAATGATCCGTGGTTTCTACAGAAATGATAAATAACAAAGACATACAAATATGATCAATTATGTACAACAAGAATGAATATAGTATATACATGATGCATATTAAAACTATGACATGATTGTCGCTCTGTCCCTTCAACACTGTGCCGCGTAACGGTGAACGTTCCATTCCCTCCGATACCAACGGTAACTTGTTTGATAGAAAATAATAAGTAACAGTGAAATAGGAATGCTACACATGATAAGGGTAACTGGAACTAACAGATACTATCTACACTGATACTGACATACTAAATCGCTAAATGACACATAACAAACACTCACATTCTCAATGACGCACGGCAAGAACGAACGTGAATGTTTCTGATTCTGAATCGTCCGATGAACTCCTCGATGGTGACGCTCCTCTCCAGCTTTGCCTGACCAACAACTGGCTATAGGTGGGTCGGACTTGTATAGAGGTGATGAGGGGAACCTTGAAACCGGCTTGGGGCTAGAAAATGTCAGTAGTTTTCCCTTGTGCATGCGCCCCCGCGGAACTCTGGGAATACCTGATTGGGTGACCTCTCTGTGGTCCCCAGGTCTCATGAGCGGCCTGCACAACAGGGTGCACAGCTGGATGCTGCTGATAGCAGCACCCTTCTGAACAATCAGCACTAGGTGCATTACAATACTGCTAATATGTTACAACTTCTTCTAAAATGCATGATATTCAAAAGGCTGGACTTATTTTTCTCTTGTTTCTTGTCTTTCTGTTGTTGAGATTAAACTGCTGTTTATATATTAGGACTTACATGATGACACAATACAAGTTAATGTATCAACCCATTTCAGCACATGAACACATCATGGACTAATGCACTGTTTTGTGTCTGATTTGTGTTTGCAGGGGGCTTGGGTGAAGGGTGGAGTGTCACTTACACACCTACATACATCTGTGCTCTGGAAGGCTCCTCAGTTAACATGTCCTGCTCTTACACCTACCCTAGACGTCTTACAGTCAAACAAGCTTTCTGGATAAACCAAGAGTCTGCTAATCCTGTTGATCTCTCCCAGAATGAGACTTACAGACACAGGGTCACAGTGGACTGTGGAGATAAAAGCAGTGGGTGTTCTCTGCAGATGACTAAACTAACCAAAGCAGATGCACAGTATCAGTATTACTGTAGGATTACCACCAAAAAAAACAGACATAAATGGTTAGGCACACCTGGAATTTCTTTCGAAGTCACAGGTAAATTAAATATAGATTTTTTTTCTTCAGAAAAATGAACATAGATTAATACACACTCTGAATATTTCCATACACCATTACACTGACAGTCAGATTCTGACATTCTTTTAATTATCTTAGACCTGAAGGTTGTTTCATCTGGACAAGGAGCAGAAGTGTGGGAGGGAGATCATGTGACCCTCACCTGCAAAACCACCTGCAAGCTAGCCGGCAGCCCTTCATTCTTCTGGAGTAAAGATGGATGTCCTGTAGAGAGGAATCAGAACATCAACAACCAGCTGCAGCTCCACCCAGTCAGATCTGAAGATGGAGGCAGCTACACCTGTGCTGTTAAAGGACATGAGACTCTTCCCTCTCCACCCTTAACATTAACCGTGTGTGAGTAAATAACATTATGACAACAGAAACGTTATCAGATTTAAAAGTAACTGGTAATCATATTCAAGCTCCACTTGGGTTTATCCATGTGCTCAAATCAGATACGTTAAGTCTTGATGGGGGCTACTGAACATACTGATATCTGCTAACAGAATTATTAGAAAGTAATTTAAAATCACCTTTTCTAGGCCAGACATTCATCAGATCTGATGGAGAAGCAGTGAAGGTGGGAGATCATGTGACCCTCACATGCAACGCCACCTGCACTCTGAGTAGCAGCCCTTCATTCATCTGGAGTAAAGATGGACGTCCTGTAGAGAGGAATCAGAACATCAACAACCAGCTGCAGCTCCACCCAGTCAGATATAAAGATGGAGGCAGCTACACCTGTGCTATTACAGGGCACAAGGATCTTCCCCCTCAATCTTTCAGACTCCAAGTCATGTGTAAGTGTTACATTACAAAACATCATCGACTCATGTATACAGCAGTTATACCACTGGCGATTCATTAGAAATGTTAGTGATAACAGATCCACTGAACAATGTTCTACATCAGTGGTCCCCAACCACCGGGCCGCGGCCCGGTACCGGTCTGTGAGGCATTTCCTACCGGACCGCAAAGAAAGAATAAATAATTTATATAATTTCCGTTGTATTAATCATTAGAGTCTGAAAGGTGTTTTATTTTGAAAAACGATCGGATTTTCCCCGATGTAACATTCGCCTGTGCCTCTTGACACGTCAAGACCCTTTTCTCGGTCACGAGATATGTTACTCAAAAAACAAGCACGCAAACTAGCGAAAATGAGTAAGAAACAAACGTTCTTAGAGGCATGCAACTGAAGAGACGTGTGCACAATCCACAGACTCTACAGCAACGCGAAATCAACTTCAGACTGATCAAAATCATATCAAAGCAGAAAGCAAGCACCAGTGGATTAAACGCAGACCTAACTTCACCAGTGCAGAGGTGGAGGTAGGCTACTGTTGCAGAATGTGTCCATAATGCTTATTTATTTATTCACTTATATTTGCAGTATTCGTGTAGTGCTTTTTTAGAACATTACGATGCCTCTTAGAAGCATACATTTAAATGTGAAACGTAATTGTTAATGATTAAAATATTCTCATATTTTTTATTTTTATAATTATTTAAATCGGAGGATGTCTGTAGAATTGACGTGAACGCAATCACCAACGGTTTCTCACAAATTAAGCCCTTAAAAACAATCTGGCTGATTCACCACTGCTATTTAGCGTTCTTAAATTCTGGTCCAAGTTAAAAACGAATCCCAGATGAGAATGCCAGAATTGTCCCTGCAGTTACTTTTATACACGGAAGCATAGGTGCAACTCGCGTTCAAATGATAACTCTCCGTTTTATTGATGGATCAGAAATGAAACTGTGTATTTGATTTGTTTGTGTCAGTCCAGCCCTTTGCATTTCGCCACGGAGGGAGCTTTCACTAAACAGTCATAGGTCCTCGACATTTTTTTTTCTCCGTCTGTGACATCGCGCCCCCCCGGGAGAGTGTCCGTGCCCCCCACTTTGAGAACCACTGCTTTATAGGAATAAAGTACAAGTCAGTACAATGGTGAGTTGTATTTTTCATGCACTTAACATTCGTTTTTATGCCGGTCGTGTTATTTTATTTTTGCTGTATTTATCTGCCGGTCCGTGAAAATAATGCCTACATTAAACCGGTCCGTGGTGCAAAAAAGGTTGGGGACCCCTGTTCTACATGGTTGCTCTATGTTCACAAAAAAAATTCAAAAACTCTAACATGAGAAATCCCAAAAATGTGACATATTGACAACATTGTGACAGCTGCCATATGTTCTCCGCATCTGTTTCTGTCTCTTAACCCGAGTGAAGACAGACCAGTCACTGTCACAATCTTCTGTCAAGAGAACAAACAAGTTTTCCATCTTATACTGTATGTCCATCTTGCATTTCTTTCTCTTCTCCTTCTGATCACAGCAGTGGACCATAGTCCTGTGATAGCTGCTCTAGTTGGAGTGGCAGTCTGTGGAGTTGTGGGTCTCCTCTGTGTCATATACTGGCTGAGGTGAGTAGATTATATGAGTGGGTGGTGTGATGTTTCATCCCTATCAGTGTTGCCAACTTAGCCACTTCCAGCGCAATTTAGCGACTTATAAAAAAACACCTAGCTACACCTAGCTACACCTTAGCTACTTCCAGAGCAGCATCACACCTGCTCTTTCTGCATAATATAGGGCAGGGCAGTCTGCCGCGTGCCTTAGAGCCAGTTGGTAGGCAGGTAGGCAGGAAGGCAGGAAGGTAGGTAAGCAGGTAGGCTGGCAGGTAGGCAGGCAGGCAGGCAAGCAGGCAGGCAGGCAGCCAATCAGGCAGGCAGGGAGGTTGGTAGGTAGGCAGGCAGGTTGGTAGGTAAGCAGGTAGGCTGGCAGGTAGGCAGGCAGGCAGGCAGGAAGGCAGGCAGGCAGGCAGGCAGGGAGGTTGGTATGTAGGCAGGCAGGCTGGGGCCCAGGGACAAGGCAGGCTGGCAGGCAGTCAGTCAATCAGTCAGTCAGTCAGGCAGGCAAGCAGGCAGAGAGGCAGGCGCTCAGCCAGGGCAAGCAGGCAGGGAGATAGGCAGGTAGACAGGTAGGAGTTCAAACTGGTAGCTGGGGCAAAGCCCTGGGTCATGGGAGCAAGAAGGCTAGCTAACAGGTGAGCAGTCATTGTGACTATTTCCATCTGGACTGTAATTCCACTCAGGGAAAAATCACTGTGTAAAAGTCCTAATAAATACATACATTCGACATTTCTATCTTTGTTTTGCATCATAGATCCTGTAAGGCAAATAAGAAGACAACAAATCAAGACACACAGCAGGTGATATGACTGAAATATCATGTATTCACAGAGTGGATTTCATCATATTTTCAGCTGAATGTGATTGACCCTCACATTTATACGTGTTGAATATAGTCAAGGTGTTTGTTTTCTTTTCACCCTCATGTTTCAGACGTATGCAAGGATGTTCATATTTATGTTAATTATCCTCAGGATGGAAACCATGGCAACACCGTGCAGATGCACTCTCTCAACAAGAGCCTGAACCCCAACACCACCCAACCTGATGCAATTTATCAGAGCCTGAACCCCAACACCACCCAAGCTGACACAGTTTACCAGAGCCTGAACCCCAACACCACCCAACCTGATGCAGTTTACCAGAGCCTGAACCCCAACACCACCCAACCTGAAGCAGTTTACCAGAGCCTGAACCCCAACACCACCCAAGCTGACACAGTTTACCAGAGCCTGAACCCCAACACCACCCAACCTGATGCAGTTTACCAGAGCCTGAACCCCAACACCACCCAACCTGGTGCAGTTTACCAGAGCCTGAACCCCAACACCACCCAACCTGGTGCAGTTTACCAGTGCCTGGACCCCAACACCACCCAACCTGAAGCAGTTTATCAAAGTCTGAACCCCAACACCACCCAACCTGAAGCAGTTTACCAGAGCCTGAACCCCAACACCACCCAACCTATTCCAGTTTACCAGAGTCTGAACCCCAACACCACCCAACCTGATGCAGTTTACCAGAGCCTGAACCCCAACACCACCCAACCTGAAGCAGTTTACCAGAGCCTGAACCCCAGCACCACCCAACCTGATGCGGTTTACCAGAGCCTAAACCCCAACACCACCCAACCTAATGCAGTTTACCAGAGCCTGAACCCCAACACCACCCAACCTGATGCGGTTTACCAGAGCCTGAACCCCAACACCATCCAACCTGAAGCGGCTTATCAGAGCCTGAACCCCAACAGCCTAAAAAAATGGGTTTCAGCCTAAAGCCAGCAGCAGGCTCTTCCAGTGTCACCCAGAAACATAAACCAGAGTTAATTTAGAGGCCCTGTACTCACCACAATGGCCATATGTGCAATGTGCTCTTTAGAGTTGAAACAAGGATCCTATGTTGGACTACTCACGTATGATTTTATCAGTCAGTCAAAACATGCCATATATGTGACATGATAGTCAGTTTGTGTATTTTGATCTTGCTACCTGGCAAGTATACTGAGCAGCTGTAAAAGGGGGCAATTCCACATCATATCTTCTCTGTCATTGCATGTATCGCTTACATGCTATCTGATGTTATATTTCATGTATTATCTTATGTAGTCTCCTAAAGCTGCAGTGGGGTGCCCGTGTAAAAATAACTTTTTGTCATATTTGCTTTTTACTACTTTGTCAGTATTTACTATATCCTGACAGCAGTACATGAGTCCTCTGGCTCCTCCCAGTGCCTCTAATGCCATTTGCAGAAATCCACAGCGACCAATCAGAACAACCAATCAGAGCCAGGAGGTGTGTCTGACGGAGTGTCAGCCCCTCCCCCACGAATGCTCTCACTCAGGAGCTACAGGACCTGAACAGATTTAAAACCGATGCTGAGATCCACATCTCTGCTGAACAGGTGATTAACCTGCTTGATTTATATTTGGTTTGTTATTCTAAAATAAATTTACCATCTGTGCTCTCACAGCTAAATGTTCTCATAAGTGGTTCACAGCTCATTTAGGACTATCCATGACAGTTTCTGTTATCAAACAATCATCTGAGCACTGAAATAAGTGTGTGCTAGTTCTTTTACCACAGAGATAGCGCTGTAGAAGACGCACGCACGGCAACTTCCTCTGCGGGGCGGAGCTGTGGAGGCGGGGTGGAGTGGGGGAGGGGGAGGGGCCTGGAAGTCGTACTCATGAACTACCGTCAGGACAGAGAGGCAGTTTAAGCAAAGATGACAACAAGTTATTTTTATAAGGGTTACCTACTGCAGCTTTAACTACTCTTTCGTAGAAGTTGTATGAACTCAATGTTTATATTTATCTTTTTGGTAAACTTGGATGTGGATGTAATAAAAAATGATACTGAAAAAAGAGAATGTATTTTAAAGTCATTCAAATCAATACATTGTTACCTGACTAGTTCATGCCTAGTGTCTACTGTAACATGTACTTTCTGCATCAATAAAGAATAAAAAACATGTCTGTCCTCCCTGCTCTTTTGACTGAGCCTGAGTGTGAGAGGAGTCTTCACACTGTATTGCTTAAAGCAGAAGTGGTCAAATCTAAGATTACAACAAGCTGTTGGCTCTCAGGGACACAGAAGGCCTCAGTTCCAAGCCTTAATACACACATACACATTACTGATATGCATTCACCACCCCATGACCCCCATCCCACGCCTTCGCCTGCTTCGTACCCCCAGGGTGACAGGCGGGTCTGTGACCATAGCCGAATATGGCTGTTGGACCAGATTGCTGCTTGTTTGCGCTGGCTTACCTCCATCCCCCCTCCCCCCTCCCTGTTGCAAGTCTTGAGTTCTGTCATGTTGTAAAATGTATGTGCTTATGTGCTGAGGTGTTTTTTTTCCTGCTCCCACACTGTACTCCTCTAGGAGCATAGTCTGGGGGTCGCCTTTTTTTTCTCCTCCCTTTCCTCATGTTATGCTGCAATTCTTCCCTCAACCTTGTCTTCCCGTCCTGTCTACCCCCTTGTCCGATGGCGCTTGTGTAGCGGCCGTGGAGATCTCGTGCAGGAGATAGTTTGGTGATACTATAGCCTGCATGGAGAATACCAAAACAAATTCCTAGTATCTGTATACATGGCGAAATAAAGTTGAATTGAATTGAATTGAATTAAGATGAAAGATAAAAATGATAAAACCTAAACTCTGTAATGTTGGTATGTTCAATTATAGCTTCTCAATGTGATTAACAAAACAAGCAATTCGGTATCATACAGGTTCTACTCTACCTCAGTGCAACTGTTTGACCAGTAGAAGGAGCTATTTCCTGTGTTGCTCTGCTCCCTCTTAGTGACAAGGGAAGAAGTATTGATGGCTCTTTTCCATATAGTTGAAATGAATACTCAAGTAAATTTGTGCCTTAAAATACCTGCACTTTTCTGTAATGACTGTGTACTGAATCATGGCCATGTCAGGAAACTCACCGGCAAAACAACTGTATGGCTTAACATAAAATGACTTCATGATCTGACACACATAACACATATTACACTGTGATACTCTAACCCTGCAAGAAAATTTAACAAAGAAAAAGTCCCATTTATTCACTAAATGATCATGATCTTGAGGAGGAGCAGTGTTGTAGAACATGACCAAAATAAACAGTTAGACACTGCTGGTGTCAGTATATTTAACTGTTAAAACCACAGGTGTTGCTGGCTGGTGCATATGAGCTTAGTGCTGCATTAGTGTTCCTCATTCTCTGACAAGACAAGACGAGCATTCAACAACATCTAGACACAGTAATTACACTCTGTATTCAGTAGTCTTTCCTTTTACAGTGTTTTAAGAGCATCTGATAAGTGTTGCCAGATGAATGATCTCTTCTTCTAATGCATCTTTTACTCTCTCAATGAGTTTAGAAAAACTCAAAAGTACATGCACAGGATGTCTGCACAATGCAATGCAATGTCACTGTCTGTATTAATAATCATATTATTCTGTTATTTGATGTCATATTTACTGTGTTGTATTTGCATCTCTCAGTTCACTGGATTCACGATGATAGAAACGTCACACTCTTTTTTCCTTCTGCTGATCATGACCTCCGGTAAGTAGCAACTTCCTGTCACACAGCTGAGTCCCTCATGTATATGAATGCATTCGTTTAGATAAAGTATCAGCTATTTGTCTGATTGAAAGATCTCAGTTTTCTCTTCATGTTTTATAGCATTTGACAGTCACCGTAGGCACTCAGACATGCTTGTGAGGGGGAGGGGATTCAGTTGGTTGAAATTCAGCAACTTCACCACTAGATGCCACTAAAAACTACACACATGAATTGTAATATATGCAACATGTATTGTATAGAACAGGGGTCTTCAACCTTTTTCAGCCCAAGGACCCCTTGGCTGAGAGAGACACTGAGCAGGGACCCCCACCCCCGCCGCCCCAAATTTGGGCCTGATATTCATATAATTTATTTGGAACTAAGTGTCAGTCACACACACACACTCCCCTACACATGTTTGAACAGAATTACAAATCATCTGTGACACACAACTCGTTTCAATTTATTTGGTTTATTATTGACATTTTTTCTCCCTTACAGTTAGCCATCACTCTGTATTCAATTAGGGAGGGACAAAGAATTGAGTAGCTTGAGAAGCTTAAGTATGGATGAAATATCTCATACCTAGTGAGAGATCTGACGTTTGAGAATTCTTCATTCATGTCTTTGGCAACAACATTCTCCCTACGAAGCATGCAGTGCGTCATACATGGCTCTTGCACCGTCTGTGCACATCGCGACAGATTTTGGCCAGGGTATATCATGTTCACGGAAAAAATTGTCGATCACTTTGAAAATCTCTGAACTTTTTTTTACCTCCAGGCAGCTGCTTACAGAATAGAAATTCCTCCTGCATCTCATTTTGGTCGACAAATCACCAAAAAGCTAAAAGCTGAGCGTCGTTTGACACATCGGTGGATTCATCTAATTGTAGCCTAGTGCAAAACTGCCTTCGGGAGTTTTTCGACTAGTAGTGCCCTCACATCAGCTGCCAATTTATCAATAGGGCGGGCATTGGGATGCTTTTCATTTTTTTTTACGTACTCATCCTTCCCAAACATTGTTTTGCATCACTAGCTGTCGGCAATATTAAACTTTCCGCAATTATGTATGGCTGTTTGGTCTGAGCGACACGTAATGCAACTTGATAAGAGGCTTTCAAAGCTAGCTCGCACACTTTGGCTGATTGTCTCATCAAGGTCTGCTGGCCCTCAAAATATTTTAAAAGGGAAATAATAAATGTTTTTTTTCTTTCAAGTGAGCATGGGTTGTCTTTGAGTGTCGTTGCAGCTTTGATGGTTTCATAGTTTCGTTTGATAGCACGGAAGAGCAAACCACGCACACTGCTAATTCTTCACCATCGGTCTCTTTGTAGGTGAAGGCAAACTTCATATAGTTCTCTGAATATTTACGTGTCTTCTCCCGTTTACGCTTTTGGCTGTGCATGGAAGGGGTGTTGGCATCTTCTGAAGGTAGATCATCTGAACCGCCATCAGTGGTGTCTGACGAGGAGCTTTTGTTCCGAGAAATTACAAAACGATTAATTATTTCAAATGGTTATGGCAGGTAACGTCTTTTGGCACCAGATAGCTAAATGTAGCTAAAAGTGCATACCGGTATGTTGCCATTATGATCAAATGATCGCGTGAAGACTCATGGGTAGCCTATGTATTATTTTTAAGGAATAGAAAGCAATTTTTACGTTCTGTTTATGTAGTCTTTTGGATGTTTTACATTTTTGGAAGAGGGAAAAAATGCTTCAGATGAGATCATTTGGCGGACCCCCTGCAGTACCTCCGCGGACCCCCTGGGGGTCGCGGACCCCCGGTTGAAGACCTCTGGTATAGAACATATTTGTTGGATAATCATCAAAATGTGAAATAAAATACTGCTATTATGTTGTTTCTATTGTATGTGGTGTGCTTATAACAGCTTCTTTTAAAATTCATGCTATTCAAAAGGCTGGACTTATTATTCTCATGTTTTTTAACATACTAGTCTTAGATAAAACTGCTGCTTATGAATTTAGACTTAGATGGTGACACAATACAAGTTGCATGTGTTAATGTTTCAACCCATTTCAGCACATGAGATTGGACTAATGCCCTGTTTTGTGTCTGATTTGTGTTTGCAGGGGGCTTGGGTGCAAAGTGGAGTGTCACTTACCTAACTACAGACATCTGTGCTCTGGAAGGCTCCTCAGTTACCATGTCCTGCTCTTACACCTACCCTAGTCATCTTACAGTCGAACAAGCTTACTGGATAAACCAAGAGTCTGCTAATCCTGTTGATCTTTACCAGATTGAGACTTACAGACACAGGGTCACAGTGGACTGTGGAGATAAAAGCAGTGGGTGTTCTCTGCAGATGACTAAACTAACCAAAGCAGATGCACAGTATCAGTATTACTGTAGGATTACCACCTATGAAGACGAACAGAAATGGATAGGCACACCTGGAATTTCTTTGCATGTCACAGGTAAATCAAATATCTTTGTTTCCCTCAAAGTAATGAATACAATGATTGATGATTTATACACACTCTGAACATTTCTGTTAATTTACACCCCTAACTGAACACCACATTTGGACATTATTTTACTTCTCTTAGACCTGAAGGTTGTTTCGTCTGGACAAGGGGCAGAAGTGAAGGAGGGAGAAAATGTGACTCTCACCTGTGAGAACACCTGTCCTGAGAGTAGCAGCCCTTTATTCATCTGGAGTAAAGATGGACGTCCAGTAGAGAAGAAGAGGAGCATCAACAACCAGCTGCAGCTCCACCCTGTCAGATATGAAGATGGAGGCAGCTACACCTGTGCTATTACAGGGCACGAGACTCTTCCCTCTCGATCCTTGAAATTAACCGTGTGTGAGTACATAACATTATGACAACAAAAACATTATCAGAGATTTACAAAATAAATGGTAAACATATTCAAGCTTTTATTCCAACACTGGTGCATCCATGTGCTCACATCAGATCGTCTGAGCTTTGTTAGGGGCTCCTGAACATACTGATATCTGCTATGAGAGTTATTTGAAAGTAATGAAATGCCACCTTTTCTAGGCAAGAATGTCATCACATCTGATAGAGAAGCAGTGAAGGTGGGAGATCATGTGACCCTCACCTGCAACACCACCTGCACTCTGAGTAGCAGCCCTTCATTCATCTGGAGTAAAGATGGACGTCCTGTAGAGAAGAATCAGAGAATCAACCACCAGCTGCAGCTCCACCCAGCCAGATATGAAGACGGAGGCAGCTACACTTGTGTTATTACAGGATATGAGAGTCTTCACTCTCGACCTTTCAGACTCCAACTCATGTGTAAGTGTTTCATTATGTGACATCATTGGCTCATGTTTACAGCAGTTATACCACTGGTGATTCATAAGAAATGTAAGTGATAACAAATCCACTTGTTCTGCAGGTTTGCTGTATGTCCACTAAACAATCTAAAACTGCAACATAACAAATCCCAAAAAATTGACATATTGACAATGAGGTGACAACATTCTGACAGCTGTCATATATTTTCCCCGTCTTTTTCTATCTTTCAACCAAAGTGAAGACAGACCAGTAACTGTCACGATCTTCAACCAAGAAAACAAACAAGTAGGACATCAGGGAAGAAATACTGATGATGTTCTGTTTTCCATCTTATATTTCCATCTTGTATCTCTTTCTCCTCTCCTTCTGATCACAGCAGTGTACCATAGTCCTGTGATAGCTGCTCTTGTTGGAGTGGCAGTCTGTGGAGTTGTGGGTCTCCTCTGTGTCATATACTGGCTGAGGTGAGTAGATTATATGAGTGGGTGGTGTGGTGTGAGGTGTCCACAAGGCACAGTGTGTAGCTTTTAGTGGTGTTTAGTTGTGAGGTTGCTGAATTGCAATCAGCTGAATACCTTTCCCTTTACAAGCATGTGTGAGTACCTACGGTGGCCGTCAAATGCCATAAAAACATGAAAAGCCCAATCTCGAGCCAGTCTACAAATAGATGCCACTAAAAACTACACAAGGTCTTTTATTTCCTATACAGTGCATGTTGTTAAAAGATTTGACTTTTTAAAATGTATGTTTTTGATTTCCATTGAAGATCATATAAGAGGAAAAATAACATGATGAAGGCCAGAGACATGAAGGTGAGAAACCTTTTCCAGCATTTTCTCATGTCTTCTTATTCATCAGATCAACATGTCCATTACCAGTGTTGCGTCTGAACGCATTCATTGAACGCAAGTTCATGAACTCGTTCATAATTTTGGTGAACGTGAACTGAACGTACTGTATTACTGCCTGATGAACGATACTGTGGACGCGTTCATTCTGGTGTCTGTGAACGGCACGTTCACTCTTTTTAATTTTGTTCAATAAGATGCCAGATTTCTAGAGACTTCCAGGCAAAAAACACACCGTTAACAGTCCTGTATCCAGGGTTGCCCAACCAGTCAATCGCTGCGTGTGCTTTCTTCTACTGTCTATGCCTGGCAAATGTGAGAGCGCCGAAGTTGCGTAGACAGATAGAGATTTCAATCTGGCAACGGCAGCCACCAGTGTGACAAGCAACAAATGGGGGAAGGCTGTCCCCTCAATGGGAATGTAAATCCTGTTTGGATAAGGATTAAAAATTGGATATGAAGATGAAATCTGACACATAGTTTCAGCGTTAAACTAATCAAATAATTGCTGTCTGTGGTTCTATATGGGCTGTGGAAATAATTTAGAAAAATTATAGCTCGCAACATATTGAAAAAAATAACTGAACTAGTTCATTTTTTGGAGCTGTGAACTTAGTTCAAAATTTTGAATTATGAACTATGAACTGAACTAGTTCATTTAAAAATGTGTGAACTATGAACTGAACTACTGTAGTTCATGTAGAAAGTGAACTTTCCCAACACTGTCCATTACCACACGATCATAACACATGCCTCTCATGCCATTGCTAAAGTGACCTAACACAGACGTTTTTCTTTCTTCCAGGGTCAAGATGATGCTGCTGATCCTTCCAGTGCTGGCCCTGCAGCAGGTGAAGAGAAGGATGTTCAGTACTCCACCATCCAGCCCAAGCGCTCCAGAGAGACTGCAGGAGCTCAAGAGGATGATGTTCAGTATGCCAGTGTCCAGTTCAAAAAGGCTGGTGCTGCAAAAAGGTATGTACTGTATATTATTTATTTTGTAAGTCATGACTGTGGCTAATAGCATGGAAATCAATTTGCTAATGATAGGTTTACTTAGGTTGCGAACTCCTGAGTCATAATAAGCTAGACCTCAACCTGTAGTCATTCTGTTTTGTTAATTCAGCAGATTAGATTTTGTGCCTTACCAATTTATGCTCGTAGGACACTTAATGTATTGCAAACTGTCTTGTTGGTTAAACATGGTTACAATGTCGAGAGTGATGTATTCCCAAAGTACTCTAGCTGCTGACACACAAACATAAATATTGTACAGGTTTTTGTGTGTTTTTCAAATGTTAATCTTCAAAAAGATTTAAATCCACTGCTACTTTCATGGAGGCCATCTTATTTGCTCTTGTGTTCCTGCAGTTCTCCTGACCAGCCAGAGGGGGAGCCCTCTGTGATCTACAGCAGTGTTCAGAAGAGAGTGTGAAGAAAACAATGAAGAGCCAGCCATGAGCAAACACAGTGAAGGGGATGCCATCAGATATTTATCTTATGCAGTGCTGAATCTGTATTCCTATAGTTCAGATCTTTATCTTATGCAGTGCTGAATCTGTAGTCCTATAGTTTAGATCTTTATCTTATGCAGTGCTGAATCTGTAGTCCTATAGTTTAGATATGTATCTTATTCAGTGCTGAATCTGTAGTCCTATAGTTTAGAGATTATTACTCTATGTGCCTTAGTTTTAAACATCCAAATGCCTCAATCCATGATCTTGTATGTAAGCATTTCCTTCTCATTAAAAGTGCAGTTTGGAAGTTTCAGGGTGATCTATTAGTAGAGATGGAATATAGTATTCATAATCAAAGATGGAATATAGTATTCATAATCATTTTGCATAGTTTAGAATCACCTGTAATTACGACTAGGTGTGTTTTCATTAGCTTAGAATGATTGCAATTGTGTAGCCTACTCTGCTGTGTCTTTAAGCTGATTCAGTCATGCATGTGAAGACACAAATAGAGACAAAAGATATGCTCTGCTTGAAATGTACAACTTTCATGTAAATGCAATAAATATTAAAATCATGCCATCTTATCATGTTGTTTTCTTTGTGTTTTTATATGGGACATCTCTCTCTCTCGCTCTCTCTCTTTTTGTTTGACTTCCGGGGGCCTTTATAGTAAAATATGTGACCCCAGCAGAAGCAAGATGACAGTGGTTGACAGAGAAAGGAGGAGGTCACTGGGGAAATGACACGAGCACTGAGCGAATGAGCCTGGGGGCGACAGGAGCCGACGATAGCTAGAGCAGATGACCGAAGTGATTTAACCAGGTGATACACACCCAACCATGGTCATCTTAATTAGCAGATGACCTTAGTGATTCAACCAGGTGATACACACCCAACCATGGTCATCTTAATTAGCAGATGACCGAAGTGATTTAACCAGATAATACACACCCAACCATGGTCATCTTAATTAGCAGATGACCGAAGTGATTTAACCAGGTAATACACACCCAACCATGGTCATCTTAATTAGCAGATGACCGAAGTGATTTAACCAGGTAATACACGCCCAACCATGGTCATCTTAATTAGCAGATGACCGAAGTGATTTAACCAGGTGATACACACGCCCAACCATGGTCATCTTAATTAGCAGATGACCGAAGTGATTTAACCAGGTTATACACGCCCAACCATGGTCATCTTAATTAGCAGATGACCGAAGTGATTTAACCAGGTGATACACACCCAACCATGGTCATCTTAATTAGCAGATGACCGAAGTGATTTAACCAGGTTATACACACCCAACCATGGTCATCTTAATTAGCAGATGACATAGGTGATTTAACTGTGAATGTGTTAATAAACTGTGTGATGAACTGTGACTTGAAGAGGCCTTTAGCTCTGACATTGCTGTCTATCTGTGACTTGAAGAGGCCTTTAGCTATGACATTGCTGTGTATCTGTGAGTCTGTATTTGCCACACAGGAAATGTGCTGCCTGCAACAGGAAGTGAACTCTCCGCAAGACTAACTTGCTGAGAGCGTTGCCTAGCAACTGACTTTTTTTCCTTGATCAAATCCATGATCCAGCTTCATAACATATTGTGCAAATCTATACATGTGCCAATAAATGTGTTTAAACACACCACTAGCATATCAACACACTCTCAGATATGCTTGCACACAGTATATCTCTCTCTCTCTCTCTCTCTCTCTCTCTCTCTCTCTCATGCATACACACGCAAACACACACAATCTCTCTCTCTCTCTCTCTCTCTCTCTCTCTCTTGCTTTCAACAGTCTCATGCATACTCACGCAAACGCACACAGTCTCTCTCTCTCTCTCCCTCTTGCTCTCCCTGTCTGACTCACTTTGTTTCTGTATGTGTGCATGAGAGAGAGATACTGAGCCATTAAACACATTTACATTGATCTGATTATAGGCCTTTGACACATTTACTGTACATTGATCTGATTATAGGCCTTAGACACATTTACATTGATCTGATCTGGTCATAGGCCTTAGACACATTTACATTGATCTGATCATAGGCCTTAGGCCCCATGCAGACGAATTCTAGTTTGCCTGAACCCGGAGATAAACGTCTCCGGATAGCCCTATCGTGCAGACGAACCCACTGTATCCGCACACTGTATCCGCACTCCTTCGAATCGGGGGTCCAAAGTGAGTAAACTCGAAATCTGGTCGCGGGTTGGTGTTCGTATGCACGCCATCCGCAAACCCAATCGGATTGCCCCACGTGATCGCCTCGCAACCTCAGGCTGAACCCGTATTAACCCCACTGCTTCACTTCATAACAGCAACAACATAAACTAAATGGCTCCTTTTTCGTGACTTACATTTTTCTACTGTGCTTAGTTGTTTGTATTGGGATAGTGTGCTGCTTTACCTACATGTGGATAGTTTTTCGTGGTCATACTTAGCCAGTTGGACATAATTTTTTAGACCAGCCAGAACAACGGACACGACCGGCATTATTGAATAACTGAATGTGTTGCCATGTTATAACAGCTCTCCAGTTTAAAAAAAAAATATTCTTCCTATTACCTTGCTGCTTTTACATGTGAATTTCCCTAACGGGATTAATACAAATTTATCTATCTATCTATCTAAATCAAGGTTGTTAGGAAAGAGATGACATTAACAAGCCATACTTTAATCTATCACTGTTTAATCTATTTGCATCAGACCATTTTTCAAAACCAGTTTTAAAAAGTGTCAGCAATAGCCTATATGAGCAAATCTGACGTGAAAAGATTTGTATTATAGACGGAAGTTTCAAAATGGTCTGTAATAAAGATGAATGTTACGTTAGCTTTAGTCCTGTCAGACAACGATAGCGATAGCTACTAGCTAGCATTAACGTTACTTCAGAGGTTCAGTACGTGAAGGACAAAGCCCTCAACAATAGCCTACATTTGTTGTTAGTAATAAAACCATGAAATTGGAAGCAATTGTAAACCATAAAACATCCAGGATCCACAGCACTTGCATTGTGGTCTCTCCTGCTCAAGCTCAGCATCTCCATAAAGCACAGGCATTTCAACAACTCAGACATGTCATGTTGCACATTGCTTTGTTGCACTGTTCTAAACTCTTTATTATCAATAACAAATATAATTATTTTTCGCTTAACCTACAGTCTGCTCTGACCACTGATTTTATAAACCACCATAATGTGTTACTGTGCAGATTAAATGTAGGCTATGCGGCTAGGCTAAACGTTGCTAGTTGGAGCTCGACTACTGTCATATGTCACTTTATTAGCATGCTCCTGTCTTCTTCTCTGTTTTCTTCAGTTGTCTGTAGCACTGTTGAAGCGCCACCAACAGGCGTGGGGGATGTACTACAGCGGATTCAATCGGATTCGCTGGGTTCATGAGCACGCGATTAAAAAGTGGATATGTGTGAAAAATGAATCCAGGTTCAGGCAAACTAGACTTCATGTGCACGGGGCCTTAGAAACATTTACATTGATCTGGTCATAGCCATTACACACATTTACATTGATCTGGTCATAGTCAGAGTACCAGCAAATGAATATGTATCTATGATTGATTGATTGATTGATTGATTAGTACTATCTCTAGGTCCTTACATGACACAATCACACAAACTCATATTATATCCAGGAGTGTGAATGAGTACATATCTATGATTGATTGATTGTATAGTACCATGTCTATGTCCTGATGATGACATGATGCAGTTTGACTGAATATTATGGCACGTTGGAATATTATGGCTTGTAGTTGAATGTTGTGTATGTGTCATTACATTTACAGTGCCCTCCACAATTATTGGCACCCCTAGTGAATATGAGCAAAACAGGCTATGGAAAAATATGTCTTTGCTGTTTATCCTCTTGGTCTTTCACTCAAAATATTCACAAAAATCTTACCATTTCATTGAAGTAAAATTATTGAAAGAAAAAAAAAACTGTTGACATTAAATAAATATTTTTCCCAAAAACATGTGTGGTAGACTATGGCACGTTGGAATATTATGGCGTGTAGTTGAATGTTGTGTATGTGTCAATCGAAGACATTGTTTAGCAAAAGATCATTGACTTAGTGACAAAAAAGCGCCCTCTATAGGTTTGGAAAATGTGTGCAACATGTATTTAGTGAGCTTCAAGTAGGCCAGTATGACATTATACGTTTGCATGACATTTACTTTATTACCCTGGACATTGTGTGTGCACAGTAACTGTAAGGCAACACACACACTACAGCCAGGGTGCTGCGTCATTTTTGTCAAACGTCAAACGGTATGGGCCAACGGAATATAAGAGTGTGCAAAGCTCAGTGTAACCACATTGTTCCTCAATCAAGAGAACAGGACACACACAGACACAGACTCACCCGTGCAGCTGAGAACGGTAGGAATCTCACAACACACTCATATTCCAAAGCTTAAAAAAATGTTAGGAAAAGATCATTCTCAGAACATGTCATACTGTGATTCGTCTCTTGTCATACCACTTTCATGCAGAGCTGACAGATTGACATTGAACTGCCTCATATCAGGGCGGGGTTTAAAGGTGCTGTGTAAAGTGTTTATCTCTGAGCAGAAATGAATCATTGTGTTTTCATTAGCTTGGAATGAGCTCTTCATATCTACATAGGGAGAGGGTCCTCTTCCACTGAGTCTTTTCACATTTGTGTGTCCTTTGATGGCCACCGTAGGTACCTACTAATGAAGGGAGGGGTATTCAGTTGTTGGCAATTCAGCAACGTCATAACCAGATGTCACTAAATCCTACACACTGCACCTTTAAGTGTACAAGCTGTGATGTGTATCGTTTGTGTTCTGACTCATTCAGGTGGATAAGATGATTATGTTCCTAGCAGCCCATTCAGTATCTCTGCTTGTGTTGTTCACGATTCAAGGTAATGTTAGTTTCAAATCATTTCATCATCTTCATTGAGTAAGAGGAGTGAAACACTAAACAGTTCCTCCTTCCTTCATATGGAACTTCCCTTTCCACTAGCGCAACTGAAAACATGCATAAATGACATGTTTATTACCACAAAAAAGAATATTACAACAAAAAGCTCATCACAATACAGGAAGGAGAGGTAGGAGAGAGAAAACTGAAATTCACACTAATGAGTTCAGCAGCTTCCTCGTCATCTTGGGTCTGATACTCTCAGACATCAGCAGATCTGAGGTTTCAGCATATCATGTAATACTATTGCATAATCACAGCACCATTGTGTCATTTACTGCAAAAGGCTCCAGAGTTGAACTGAATGAATGTTACTTTAAAATGATGGGTGTAAATATATACTGCTATGCTGTGATATTTTTAGATGCTGTTGTGTCAGGGTGGGTAAGAGAGAGAAAGATGAGATTCAGAATCAAGAGTGATGAGTGGAGTGCAGTCTGTTACTCTCAGACATCGGCAGATAGAAATAAGATTGGAGGTTTCACCACACCACGTAGCCCTGTTGCGTAATAGCAGGACCACTGTATCATTTACTGGTGCAAAGCCTCCAGAGTTGATTTGAATGTATGTAACTTTAGATATATGTTTGTAAATATGTATTTCACTCTGTGACATATTTTAGATGCCATTGCATCAGAGTGGAATGTAACTTATGAACAACTGCACATCTGTGCTGTAGAAGGGTCTTCGGTGGACATGTCCTGCAGTTATACATACCCTCGTGATCGAATTCTTGAGAAAGTTTTCTGGACAATAAGAAACTCACCGGATCCACCTGATCTTATCCAAGATGAAAAGTACAAAGAGAGAATCAGGACAGACTGTGGGGACAGGAAGTCAGGAAGTTGTACTCTAAACCTACGAGGGGTGAAGAGAGAAGATGCTGTCATATACTACTGCAGGATTGTCACCGACGGATTAACTTATGGAAAATATCTCGGCAGACCAGGAGTCACACTGTATCTCACAGGTAAAGAGATCATATTGTGCTTCATGTCCGTCAAGTACTATTGTTACCTTTGCTTCTCCTCAAATATATATACATATAAAGTTACTTCCTTACGTCCCACGCTTTTATTATATGTACAAACCCTTTATTTCACCCTAACAGGAAATTAAAACATACAAAACTAAATAGGCATTAAATAGGTAACTCATGCCTTGCCAGCATACTTGCCTTGCAAACACCAGCAATAGCAAAGTTGGCAATAATAAAAAAGCTTTAGTGGGGAACACACATGGTCCCTATTTACTCATGCTCATTATTATATTTTCTTTTGAAAGACCTGAATGTGCGCGGGGCCCAGAGTGCAAAAGAGGGAGACATCGTGACCCTCACCTGTGAGAACACCTGTCCTCAGAGAAGCAGCCCTTCATTCATGTGGAGTAAAGATGGACATCCTGTAGAGAAGAAGAGGAGCATCAACAACCAGATGCAGCTCCACCCAGTCAGATATGAAGATGGAGGCAACTACACCTGTGCTGTTGAAGGACATGAGGATCGCCCATCTCCAGCAATGATACTCAATGTCCAGTGTGAGTTCAGTAGCAGAACAACTTTTCCAAGTTATTATTAACATTATCTAAGACAGATATATTGATAGATAGATAGATACTTTATTGATTCTGGGGGAATCTTAGGCAATTACGTAGTAAGTAAATAATGTATTATTATGTGTTTTCCAGTTTCTCTGCAGTAACATCTTAATTCAATATCTCATTAACTTCATTGATCCTGTCTATTATGTTGTCTCTGCATAGTCTAGGGAAGCTGTTGATTACTTCTGTATTCTTTACTCTAGATCCTCCAAGGAACACGCTGGTTTCTATCACCTTTTCCATGGAAACACTAGAGGGCGCTATTGTGACTCTGACCTGCAGCAGTGATGCCAACCCACCAGTGGAGATCTACACCTGGTTTAAGGTGGGTGAGTCCACTCCAGTAGGATCAGGACAGCAGTACAACATCACTAACTTCAGCTCTGAGGATGGAGGACAGTACTACTGTGAGGCCAGGAATGAACATGGAGCTTATAACTCTACAGCTGTGTCCATCACAGTTACAGGTATCAACAATCTGACCTCTCCTCTGGTTTCCACTTTCTCCATATCTCATTGTCTTCTTCTTCTGTCTGGTTCAACATCTGCTTTTATACCCTGAAGGAAAACAAGGCCGCCCTAACATGCAAGTGGTAATTGGTGTTCTAGTTGGTGCTCTGCTCGTCACTACTGGTGGTGTCTGTGTGAGGTGAGGTCACTGCTCAACCATGTTTGTTCACTTACAAATTCTGAAATTAGAGCGAAATTCATTGTCAGTGTTTTCCCGTCCTTTTTATTTCAACAGATACTGTGTGAAGAAAAGCAATACAAATGTAAGTTGTGAAAGTATTTTTTTCCCCTTTAGACTAATTCATTGAATAGTACAATCGGATACGTTTGCAAATTGTCCCCTCACAGGAGGATCCTTGTAGTTCTCTTATTTTACTTGTTTCTAACTTATGGAGTTAAATGGTGATTATTTCATTCTGGTTACTGACATTTTGCCTGATAACTTTTCAATTATTACTAGTATGATTACAGAATTTAAATTTTAGGGTAAACTATTGAAGGTGCAACCTTTAACAACCTGTCTACTCTAACACTTAGGGTGGCAGGGGTTCTGCAAAGGTTTCACACATGGGAAACATCAGTGACACTGTCCAGATGAGTTCACCCCAGAGCCTGAACCCCAACACCACCCAACCTGATGCAGTTTACCAGAGCCCGAACCCCAACAAGACCCAACCTGATGCCGTTTATGAGAGCATGAACCCCAACACCATCCAAGCTGATGCAGTTTATCAGAGCATGAACCCCAACACCACCCAACCTGATGCCGTTTATCAGAGCATGAACCCCAACACCACACAACCTGATGCAGTTTATCAGAGCATGAACCCCAACACCACCCAACCTGATGTAGTTTATCAGAGCATGAACCCCAACACCACCCAACCTGATGCCGTTTATGAGAGCATGAACCCCAACACCATCCAGCCTGAACCCCAACACCATCCAAGCTGATGCAGTTTACCAGAGCCTGAACCCCAACACCACCCAACCTGATGCAGTTTACCAGAGTCTGAACCCCAACATCACCCAATCGGATGAAGTTTACCAGACCCTGGATATTTCTGCAGGAGACCACAGGGTCTAAGTCATCAAAACAGCTTAAAATATTTGAAGGCTGAGGGAAAACTGTCACGTCTGTGCTGACATCCTCTCCGGCCACGCCCCCTTCAGCACACACTGACACTCACTCTCCCACCTGCACGTCATTGTCATCTCATTAGTCACGTTTGCACTCCCAGCTGCACATCATTCCATCTCGTAATCACAAATCACACACACCCGTCACTCCCCTCACTCCGGTGTCTGGTCTCGTCGCTAAGTGGACTAAACTACTGCCCGAGACGAACAGCTCCGCGACCCGTCTGCGTTTCACATGATTCCGCACCTTAGATTTCCTTGTCCGCTGGCTTCCATCCCAGCAAGCTCCCTGTCCGCTGCCTGCCACGCCAGCGAAATCCTTGCCTCCTGGCTCCCACTAGTTCCCCGTCTCTGTTTCCCAGAGTTTGACGCTGGAAAACTCAGTTTAGTTTGTATCCCTTAGTCTCTTTCCCTGTCTGGTTCTGAGTTTTTGTTCTGCTATTTAGTTCATAGTATAGTCTTGTGTTCGTGTTCCAGAGTGTGACTCTGTGTAGTTTGGTTAAGTCTCGTATTCTAGTCTAGTCTTGTATTGTCTTGTTTTAGAGTTCCTGAGTGTGACTCAGTGTTTAGTTTAGTTGTTAATTTAGTAATTTAGACTACTGAGTTTTCCCATCCGTTTGTTAGTCCGCCATGTTTGTGTCGATTCCCCTATTGCTCTGGCTGTATTCATTAATAAACTCTGCTCAACCCAAAACCTTCACCTGAGTTCTGACGTCCCATGACAGAAAACTGTATCTGCTAGTTATTGTCAGTTAATATGGCACTTCGACTAGTGCGTAACTTGCAATTACAGCAGTTACATTTCTGCACTTCTTTTTCTTTTTTATTTAATTTTGTTATATTTCTTATGTAAAGTAGTATTTATTGTTACACCAGGTTCTATTGCTCGTAGCTTGACTATTGGACAAAAGCGTCTGCTAAATGACTAAATGTAAATGTAAATGTAATATAACTTTGTGACGGTAGCTATATGTAATGTGCTATTTGTTTGTGTTGATCAATCATAGCATTTCAGGCAATCTTTTAGGCGTGACTAAAACTGTAAGGTGTCATGTGCAATGATGTAAAATGCTTATTAGTAGTCGCTCATGTATATGGTTTGTATTTATCTCCAATAACCTGGCAGGATCTGTTTCTTTCTAGTATGTTCTAATTAGGATTTAACATTGAATGTATTTAGATATTTGTCTACTTCTCAAGATCCACATACTTCTATTAAAAGTGAAGCTGTGATTCCAAATGGCTATGTGATTCTTTTGGTCCATGTAAGCAATCTTGAAAGGGTGAGCGATTTGCAGTATTATTGCATATTGTTTCCATCTGAAGAAAAACCACAGCATAGTATGCACTACTGCCTTTCTATGGTCAGCAGGGAGACGTGCAGACAGAAAGTCTCCTTGGTGTCGGAAGCACATTGGGCATTCAGTTCTGCAGTATCTACTGCAGACAGGCAAGGCATCTTACTCTGTACCTACTCTTCTAGGTTCCCATGTCTTGTGACTGCACAAACACGCACGCACATACACACGCACGCACGCATGCACGCACACACACACACACACACACACTTAAAGTTTTATATTTGTCTCCTCCTCCACCTTTCTGGCACCTCCATCAGCCCTGCCTGAATGCCAAGCTCCAGGATCAGGACTGTGTTTATTGTGTTCAGCGTTCAGTTCCAGAAAGTACTATACGTGTAAGCGGTACTGCAGCTATGCAGGCTTGAGTGCAAATGCTTGCCGTGAGCCACTGCTGGTCTTTCATGTCCCCATCTCCTTCATTGTGCCAGTGTCTTCCTGCAGTTCAACTAACCGACCAGTGGGGGAGCCCTTTGCCATCTATCCATCTGTCAGGATCAAAGGAGAGCAGGTGAAAGACTGTAACTTCTGCTGCGGTGCTCCTCTGTCTAAGCAAGTACTCATGGGAAATGGAGTCACTGAGTAAGATGACAGCAGGCACTTAAATTGGAAAACTAATAGTTCTATATATACATCAATGCTTATATATTAGGGCTGTGAAATGATTAAAATTTGTAATCAGATTAATCACAGGTTTCTGTGGATTAATCATGATTAATCACATATTACCAATTGTAAAACAAAAACAACAATGGTGCTGCAACTCAGCAGTTCTTTAGCAGTTATCTTTGCTATTCCATATGGAACATTAATATAATATTCATCCTAAACAGAATTTGGGCTTCTTAGCCATTGTATGGTTGAATAAAACATTTTTCTTTTCTTTTAAAATCAAATACAAATGATTTGGGCTTCTTAGCCATTGTTTTTATAGGATGATTGAACATTTTTCTCTTTTTTGTCAAACAACCATTAACCACACCATGACACAATCTAATGCCTCTAAATGCCCTTTTACAGTAGTTCAGCCGCGGCTATCATATTACGTGCACTGTCTTTCCCTATAGTGGTCGTTTTGTCGTCAATTGCCCAGTTGCTTGCAACAGTTTGGAACTGTTGTGCACATGCCTCTGCAAAGTGGCGCTCTTCCGTTTTCATGCACGTTAGTGTAAACGACTTTAACTTCCATTCGTCGGTGATTAGATGTGCAGTTACACCCAGGTAGTTATCGTTACTCACAGAAGTCCAGTGATCCCCTGTCAGCGCCTGATGTTTCGTAGGAGCCAAGTCATTTTCCTTTTTTTTCTTTTCAGCTTCATACAGCTCGTGGATTTTTGTCATTATTGTGTGTCTTCGCGGTGCTTTGATGCTCGAGTCCCCCGTTGCCACTCGCAAAACTTCGGTGAACCCCTTGTCCTCAACAATATTAATCGGTCTACAGCTTTTTGCAATCCATTTGGCAACTGTGCTAGTCAACTTTGCACAGGCAGACTTAATGAGGGGCCTACGTTGTTCAGTGAGGGTGGTTTGGCGCATTCCACTTTAACTCCCCTCGCCGACCAACACATGCATCGCGTTGAGGTGGTACTTAAGGCTGGTATTGCTACGGTGAAACGATAACGTCTTCCCGCAGAGTGTGCATAACACTTTGGTTTTATTGAATGTTCCATCTTTGTTTTTTTTAAACACGAACTTCCCATTACAGCGGCGAGCTGGCGACTAATGCAGATTGGGCGGAATTGTGGGTATATTGGAAGCTCACTTTGCGCATGCGTTAAATGCGTTAAATTTTTTTACTAATTTATTCTGTAATTTAATCATAACGCGTTAACGCGTTATTTTTCACAGCTCTAATATATATGCATATAAACATATATAATTGTCAGATTTTATTGGCACACACGACACACTGCAACACATACGTGCAAATATGGAGGCGACACAGGACACACACACACACAAACACACACAGGCCTGAGGTCGCTGTTAATTTGCTCTCTGCGTTTTCCCATCCTGGACCGTCCTTCCTCCAGGACCCCCCAGGAGCAGTGGGCAGCTTTTAAGCGCCCGGGGACCAAGTGAAGTGAACCGTCCATCTTGGTCAGGGACGGACAGGAAAGTGTTCTGTTCTTTTGCATGTTGTTCTATTGGGGTTCTTATTGGAGGGAACCCCTTGTGAACAGGAAGAGAACATGCAAACTCCACACAGAAAGGCCCGGGAGATAGCCCACCTGAGCACTGAAGGTCTGGGGAGGACCTGCCCCCCAGCCAGAGCCAACAGCGCCCCAATGCGAGAATCGAAACCATGACCTTCTTGCTGTGAGGCGGCAGTGCAAGCACCTGAGCCACCGTGCCCCTAATATATACTGTATATATATACATACACATATCAATATAACACATCATCATAGCACACAACAAACTTTACAAGTGCATTCAGTAATCTGACAGAGAGGGTAGGGAGCCTCTCTGCCTTATTCCCCCTGCTGGTGAGTAAAGGACAATACACTTTAGAAAGTCATGATATGTTTACAGAAACAAAAGCTAACAAAGGAAAGGAAAACATACATGTAGTGCTTGAATTTTTTCAGATTCTACATAATGCAAATCACTGTAGAACTGGTAAGTTTTCTACATCAAATTATTCTTTTAAATATCTTCTTTGTGTTTCCACGTTTAAGAGCGATCTGGGGAAATGTTGCCATCTGCTGAGGGGGCACTTAACTAGATGCTGCTGTGTTTTTTTAATGTAAGTTTTTATGATGAACTTTTCTTAGAGCGGAACTCACTCTTCATTCGAAACATTGCAATCATTTTTCATGTGCTGAAGACTGTGATGAAATGGAGAAGTTATGGTAGCCAGGGTGCTGCGTAATGTTTGTCAAACGTCAAACGGTATGGGCCAACCTCAAGTGCAACGGAATATGACAGTTTGCTCAGCTCACATTCCACAATCAAGAGAACAGGACACACACACACCCGTGCAGCTGAGAACGGTAGGACTCTCATGACACACTCGTTTTCCAAAACTTAAGATAATGTTAGGAACATTACATGTCATATTGTGATTTGTCATACCACTTTCATGCAGAGCTGACAGATTGACATTAAACTGCCTCATATCAGGGCGGGGTTTAAAGGTGCTGTGTAAAGTGTTTATCTCTGAGCAGAAATGAATCATTGTGTTTTCATTAGCTTAGAATGAGCTCTTCATATCTACATAGGGAGAGGGTCCTCTTCCACTGAGTCTTTTCACACTTTTGTGTCCTTTGATGGCCACCGTAGGTACATGCTAATGAAGGGAGGGGTATTCAGTTGGTGGCAATTCAGCAATGTCATAACCAGATGTCACTAAATCCTACACACTGCACCTTTAAGTGTACAAGCTGTGATGTGTATCGTTTGTGTTTTGACTCATTCAGGTTGATAAGAGGATTATGTTCCTAGCAGCCCATTCAGTATCTCTGCTTGTGTTGTTCACGATTCAAGGTAATGTTAGTTTAAAATCATTTCTTCATCTTCATTGAGTAAGAGGAGTGCAATGGTAAACCGTTCCTCCTTCCTTCATATGGAACTTCCCTTTCCACTAGCGCAACTGAAAACATGCATAAATGACATGTTTATTACCACAAAAAAGCATATTACAACAAAAAGCTCATCATAATACAGGAAAAAGAGGTAGGAGAGAGAAAACTGAAATTCACACTAATAAGTTCAGCAGCTTCCTCGTCATCTTGGGTCTGATACTCTCAGACATCAGCAGATCTGAGGTTTCAGCATATTATGTAATACTATTGCATAATCACAGCACCATTGTGTCATTTACTGCAAAAGGCTCCAGAGTTGAACTGAATGAATATTACTTTAAAATGATGGGTGTAAATATATACTGCTATGCTGTGATATTTTTAGATGCTGTTGTGTCAGGGTGGGTAAGAGAGAGAAAGATGAGATTCAGAATCAAGAGTGATGAGTGGAGTGCAGTCTGTTACTCTCAGACATCGGCAGATAGAAATAAGATCGGAGGATCATTCTGTTGGGTCCGTTACTCTCAGACATCGGCAGATAGAAATAAGATCGGAGGCTCATTCTGTTGGGTCCGTTACTCTCAGACATCGGCAGATAGAAATAAGATTGGAGGTTTCACCACACCACGTAGCCCTGTTGCGTAATAGCAGGACCACTGTATCATTTACTGGTGCAAAGCCTCCAGAGTTGATTTGAATGTATATAACTTTAGATATATGTTTGTAAATATATATTCCACTCTGTGACATATTTTAGACGCTGTTGCATCAGAGTGGAATGTAACTTATGAACAACTGCACATCTGTGCTGTAGAAGGGTCTTCGGTGGACATGTCCTGCAGTTATACATACCCTCGTGATCGAATTCTTGAGAAAGTTTTCTGGACAATAATAAACTCAAGGGATCCACCTGATCTTATCCAAGATGAAAAGTACAAAGAGAGAATCAGGACAGACTGTGGGGACAGGAAGTCAGGAAGTTGTACTCTAAACCTTAAAGGGGTGAAGAGAGAAGATGCTGTCATGTACTACTGCAGGATTGTCACCAATGGAACAACTTATGGAACATTCCTCGGCAAACCAGGAGTCACCCTGTATCTCACAGGTAGAGATCATATTGTGCTTCATGTCAGTCAAGTAATATTGTTACCTTTGCTTCTCCTCAAATATATTTATACATATAAAGTTACTTCATTATGTCCCACAATTTTATTATATGTACAAACTAGGGGTGTAAATCTCTCATGACGAAGACAATCCGATTCGTATCTCGATACATGGGCACGATACGATACAAGAAAAGATGCATGTTGATAAAAACGATTCAACGATTAGATTAGATTAGATTCAATGCGATTCGATGCAGTTCAATAATTGAAAACACTGAGTTGTGATGAAACAATGGACCTCATTCTCGAACATTTTCCTAAGTGTCTTATTAACAGAGAGTATCTTATATATTATTATTAATATCTTCTTACCAACCTCAGAAAAGATCTCTGCTGGATTCATGAACGCCTTTCTTAATTGAAAGCGCTTTCTCATGCACCTGAACTTGTATACAGAAACGCCCCGCCAGCTCCTTATTAGGGCATGCTAGTGTAACGTGCACAGGCAACGCGAAAGCAACTTCAGAGACTGATCAAAATCATTTCAAAGCAGGCTCGGTCTCGGAATTGTGACTATAAATGTTAAACATAATTGTTAATGATACAAATATTCTCCTATTTATTATTATTATAATTATTTAAATCCGAGGATGTCTGTAGAAACACGCAATCAACAACGATGTATCTTCCTTGGCTAAAGTAGCTAGCATAGCATAGGCCATTGAAATGAATAGGGTAGCTAGCATAGCATTGGCCATTGAAATGACTACCATAGCTAGTTGTAATCTGTCATTCTCTCCGGTCTTGGTGTTATTTGTGAGAATACAGCCTGATTGGTTTATGCTATGCGGGCTTTGGCCAATGACAGGCTGTCATTGTTCTGACTGAGATCAAATGCAACAGGTCAGCGAGTGACAAACGCTTGTGAACCGATTCATAACTTTTAAATCGGGCAAAGACCGGTTCATGAAATTTTAATACCGATACGGGACTTCACGCATCGATGTAGTCGTATCTTACACGCTAAAAACGGATATCGATACGTATTGGTTAATTTTTACACCCCTAGTACAAACCCTTTATTTCACCCTAACAGTACATTAAAACATATAAAACTAAATAGGCATTAAAGAGCTAACTCATTAAAAGCCAACAGACTTGCCTTGCAAACACCAGCAATAGCAAAGTTGGTAATAATAAAAAGCTTTAGTGGGGAACACACATGGTCCTTATTTACTCATGCTCATTATTATATTTTCTTTTGAAAGACCTGAATGTGCGCGGTGCCCAGAATGCAAAAGAGGGAGACATCGTGAACCTCACCTGTGAGAACACTTGTCCTCAGAGAAGCAGCCCTTCATTCATGTGGAGTAAAGATGGACATCCTGTAGAGAAGAAGAAGAACATCAACAACCAGCTGCAGCTCCACCCAGTCAGATATGAAGATGGGGGCAGCTACACCTGTGCTGTTAAAGGACATGAGGATCTTCCATCTCCAGCAATGATACTCAACGTCCAGTGTGAGTTCAGTAGTAAAACAACATATATTTACTTTTCCAAATTAACATAATCGAATATTGAACTACTTCTATTGAATTCTATCTACTGAAATTCCTGTCCATTTTACATCAATGCTTTCCCATACAGATTCTCCCAAGGAGACTAATGTGTCACTCAGTTCCTCTGGTCAGTTGGTTGAAGGCAACACTCTGGGGTATATTACAACACTAGAGGGCGCTAGTGTGACTCTGACCTGCAGCAGTGATGCCAACCCACCAGTGGAGAACTACAACTGGTTTAAGGTGGGAGAGTCCACTCCAGTAGGATCAGGACAGCAGTACAACATCACTGACATCAGAAATGAGGATGGAGGACAGTACTACTGTGAGGCCAAGAATGAAGTTGGAGCTGATAACTCCTCTGTAGTACTGTTGCATGGTATCTCTCTCTTACACACACACACATACAAACAGACAAACACTCCTACCCGAGCACACAGACCAAAGCACATGCAGACACACACACTCTCACACACACTTGCACAAACACCCCCTCCCTGCCCTCCAAACACAAAAACAAAAACAGACACACACCCTAGCACACACTTGTTGTATCTTACCCTTAGTTCCCTTCCAGTGTTGTCTTCAATCAGTCTCTACTAATCCCCTCAGTAACGTCGGGTGGCAGAGGCACGGTGATGTACGCCCTCATTGCCGGCGCAGCTGGCGTGGGCGTGGCTCTTCTCTGTGGTGCCGTGTGGATGAGGTTTGTGTTTTCAATCAGCACACAATGGTGTTGTCAAGGAAACATGTGTGTGTAACAATGGTGTTGTCAAGGAAACGGTCTTAATAATGGGCATATAAAGTTATTAGTAAATGGTTGTGTGTAACAATGGTGTTGTTACTCTTACTCAAGGAAACATGCCTTTCTTTGAACTGATCATTAATAATAGGCATCTAAAGTTATTAGTAAATGTGCGTATGTAACAATGGTGTTGTTACTCTTACTCACTCGAACATGACTTACTTTGAACTGATCTTACTAATAGGCATCGAAACGGGAATAAGGAGACTCGAAGAGAAGATGTGGTGAGCAGTTTGTTTACTTGTTTGTTTTATTTAATACGCTGCATGTATACCACAGCTACAGTTCAGTTTATGCCCTCACATCTTACACATTTCAGGACGGACACCAGTATGCCAACACTGGCTTCCAGAGGTCTCTCCAGAGTATAGCCTCTGCTCCCGCCAGTGCTGAGGCTGCAGGAGGAGCAGAGGATGTTCCTCAGTACTCCACCATCCAGCCCCACGGCTCCAGAGAGACTGCAGGAGGAGCAGAGGATGTTCCTCAGTACTCCACCATCCAGCCTCACGGCTCCAGTGAGACTGCAGGAGGAGCAGAGGATGTTCCTCAGTACTCCACCATCCAGCCTCACGGCTCCAGAGAGACTGCAGGAGGAGCAGAGGATGATGTCCATTACTCGACCATCTGGCCCATGGCTCCAGAGAGACTGCAGGAGCTCAGGGGGACAACATCTAACAAGACGCTGCTGCAAAAAGGTATGTATCTTCTTTATTTTAACAATGATGAGTAATTACAGGGGAAAATAGCATGATAATGTGGTAATGCCATCACTTGTTAGTCACATACCCTTACCTCTAGTCATTTGGTTCTGTTAATTCATCTTATTCAGCAATTCATTAGATTGTTATGCTTGTAAGACACATAATGCATTGCAAACTATTATTACGTTTAGCTACTTCACACAAACATACATTTTGTACAAGTTTCTGTGTGTTTCAAATGTTAATCTTTTAAAAGTCTGAAACGCAAACTTGCTGTGGATCACTGCTACTTTTTGCATGGAGGCCATCTGCTATGCTCTTGTGTTCCTGCAGTTCTCCTGACCAGCCAGAGGGGGAGCCCTCTGTGATCTACAGCAGTGTTCAGAAGAGAGTGTGAAGAAAACAATGAAGAGCCAGCCATGAGCAAACACAGTGAAGGGGATGCCACCAGATCTTTATTTTATGCAGTGCTGAATCTGTAGTCCTATAGTTCAGATCTTTATCTTATGCAGTGCTGAATCTGTAGTCCTATAGTTTAGATCTTTATCTTATGCAGTGCTGAATCTGTAGTCCTATAGTTTAGATCTTTATCTTATGCAGTGCTGAATCTGTATTCCTATAGTTCAGATCTGTATCTTATGCAGTGCTGAATCTGTATTCCTATAGTTTAGATCTTTATCTTATGCAGTGCTGAATCTATAGTTTAGAGATTATAACACCATGTGTTTTAGTTTTAAACGTCCAAATGCTTCAATGCAATATGTTGTCTGTAAGCATTTGCTTCATTAAAAGTGCAGTTTGGAGATTTTAGGTTCAGGTTTCAGTAGAAATGGAATATAGTATTCATAATAATGTTTTATTAGTGTTGAATCACCTGTATTCACAAATCATTGTGTTTTCATTAGCTTAGAATGAGCCCTTCATATCTACATATGGAGTGCATATCTAAATCCATAAAGTTTAGAGATTAAAGGGTTTCGAGATTATCGTTCTATGTATTTTAGCTTTAAACATTGTCCCTAAGCTTCAATGCAATATGTTGTCTGTAAGCATTTTCTTTGCATTAAGTTGTTGTGCACACATTAATGAGAAAATGGGATAAAATATATAATATTCTTATCTAGGAAATTGCATTCAATAAACATTAAAATCACGCTACAGGAAAGAATCTTGTCACTGTTTGTTATTTTCTTGTTGTTTTCATATGGGGCTAAATAGAGAGTATAGTCAGGCTGTGTTATTCTGCTGTGTTATTCTGCCTTAGGGGTTTTTAGGGATTAGAAATTATGAAGACCTCCACAGTTAAAGGAGCTATCTGTAGTCCAGACACGAAGTGATTCCAATCAGTTAAAGGAGCTATCTGTAGTCCAGACACGAAGTGATTCCAATCAGTTAAAGGAGCTATCTGTAGTCCAGACACAAAGCGATTCCAATCAGTACTGCATTCCAATTTCAAAATATTGGAATCTCACACGGGCTGCCAGGTTGAGGCTCATTTACTAAGTGAAGTGGTGAGCTCTCTCTCATTAAGTTACTGACTGAAGTTAGCACTTAGCAGAGTATCACTCTCGTAGCGATCTGTTGCTCATTTACTGACTGAAGTTAGCACTTAGCAGAGTATCACTCTCATAGCGATCTGATACTAATTTACAATGCCAATGCAATCTGCCCCTTCTCTTTTTGTAGCCCTGCTTTTTGTGTTTCTCAGGATCCAAGTTAAATTAACACATCTTTATATATGAACAAATTTGCAGTGTATACTGATTGGTTGGGAAGTAAACAAACACTAAAGGCTTAACATAAAAAAGGAATCAAACTGTGAAAGCAGTCACATTGTGATAAGATCAAAGGTATATATTAAAATCAAATGGGTACCACTTTACAATAAGGTTCCCTTTATAAAGGTTTATAAATGGTTTATAAATAGGTTATTAATTAGGTTGTAAACCCTTTGTAAGTCATTAATAAGCCATTATAAATGAGTTATAACACAGTTCTTAACACATCGATGCCGGCTCACTATTTGGTAAGATCCTCATTTTGGCAACCCACTGTCTATCCCTAATTAATAACCTATTTATAAACCATTTATAAACCTTTATAAAGGGAACCTTATTGTAAAGTGGTACCATCAAATGTATTAAAGCATAAACGATTTTTGTAACTTAAGTCACCTCTTTTACCACTGCTCTGCAAAAGGAGCCTCTGGTCAGTGTTCAGTTTTTAGCTTTTCATGAAATGGGCTTTGACTGACAGGTGTCTTCAGGGACAGCAATTAACTTGACCAAGTAAACTTAGTCCATGACAGTATGTGTGCTGTGAGTGCATCATCAGTGATTGTGCCCTGCTCTTTAACTCCCCCTGCTGGTGAAGCAACTGAAGTCTTCTGGCCGAGTGAAACCCTCTGATGTCACCAGGAGCCCATGTTACACAGTCCATGTGGCTAAATAGACAGTATAGTCAGGCGGCTGTGTTATTCTGCTTTAGGATTATTTAGGGATAAGAAACTAAGCGTTTAAGTCTAAGTGTTTACTGCATTACAAATAATGGTGAGCGTTGTCTTCCCCTTCCCCTCCTCCCTGGACTCGAAGCTCATGCTGGTTGCCACTGTGAGGACACTGAGTAGCCAGTGAGGGCTGGTCAGGTGCCGCTGGTACGAAGGGCAGAGGGCGGACAGGATGAGCTAGGGAGAGGAGGAGGATAATAAAGTGTGCAGGTCCTAGTGGTACAAAGAGGCAGATGATCTAGAGGAAGAGCAACAGAGATCCATGATTTAAATCTGTAAAAAACCTGTGAGCCATCCCCACCCTCCACACATATACGTAAACAGTTTGCCCTCGAGATAAGTTGTTCAGAGTTGCAGTGATATTGAAACTTAGTCGACTATTGTAGCCTTAAACTGCTACAGACATAGTGAGCTGCACAGTGTGAACATGGCAGTCTCCCACTCACACTGCACAACAGTCTAATGGACTTGCAATTATTCTTCTAAGCTATTGGAAGTGAAAATCAATTTAGTGAGATTTAGTGAGATCCCTGAGATTCAGTTTGTCCTGAAAGACAACAAAAACAACATAGAACATAACAGAACCGCAGGGAGATTCCAGAACATGGAATAGTGTCCTGATCTAAAATCACCCCAAATCCCATCATCAATGAAACAGCAGTGATACAAGCCACAAGGGCAACACACATGTTTGTTAGTAGAATATATTTATCATTCATACATTGACCACTCATGTAGTCACAGAGAAGGGTATCTCAATGGAGGCTTTATTTAGAATGTTTTCAGATGCCACAAACTCAGTACTCAGTACTCAGACCTGCATTCTTCAGAGACATGTACAATTTTGCAACAATAAATTCATATAAATGAAAACTAAATACTTGCTACTTTAACCTTGGGGAACTGCACAATGAATAGAAATTATCATTCTCACCATCTTACACCGGCGTCGATAGAGTGTCGACAGTGGTGCCAACTGCAACTCTATTGGAATAGTGCATTGTGGGGGATGTAGTTCCTTCAGGCAGAGTGTCATTGGAGTAGTCGGGGAAAACAATGTCCTCTTGAGAATTGCAGTTGATGTTCTGCTCTGGCCTTTCCACGACTGGCTTTACAGTGGAGTTGAGGGAGTGCACTGAGGGTCGCTGAGTGTCGGATGCATAGCAGTAGATGGAGCTGACTGACGCCCTGGCCTCTTGGACACTCCCCGGCTCAAAAGACGTATCATAATCGTTGGGCTAGAGGGTGTAAATAACACAAAGGTTAGTAATACAAGAATAGAGTGAACACACTGATGGGGAAAATAAATGTTGACGATACAGTACATTACTTCCTGCGTATTTGCCCATCTGATAATATTGCGGCTGTGTGTGTGTGTGTGGGTGTGTGTGTGTGTGTGTGAGTGTGGGAGAGAGTGTGTGTGTGTATGTGTGTGTGTGTGTGTGAGTGTGGGAGAGAGTGTGTGTGTTTATGTGTGTGTGAGTGTGTGTGTGAGAGTGTGTGGGAGTGTGTGTATATGTGTGTGTGTGTTTGTATGAGAGTGTGTGTGTGAGAGTGTTTGTTTGTGTGTGCATGTGTGTGTGTGTGTGTGTGTGAGAGAGTGTGTGTGTGTAGGTGTGTGTGTAGGTGTGTGTGAGTTTTGTGTGTATGAGTTTTGTGTGTATGAGTATGTGTATGTGTGTGTTCATAAAAAAGTAATCTTGCCACCAACACATAAAGGATTTTACACATGTTGAAATGTAAGAGTCTTATTAAATAAACGTATCTTATTAAATAAAGAGTACTATAAATGTAATCTATTTTGGAAGTAGAGGAGCTAAATACAAGGATGGTGAGAACTAAACTTAACAAGCAAACAAATTAACAAATTACTAAATCTAAATAATAAATTGAAGCTATCACACACACCCCAGAGCCCAAACGTGTTAGATGTCTTCAGAGTCACTCTGAGCTCAATGTTCTTTTTTTTTCTTCTGTCAAAGCTCAGAAGCCTGTAATCCAATCACATCCGATTGAATCCAGAGCACATGCTTTAACATAGCCTAACTATCAGCCTGATTTTCTGATACTCCCATTAGCCACTAGATGGCAGTAGCGTGGCTTTTCCTCAGATATGTAATCATTAATCAAATCATCTACTGTACTCTATGTCCTGTCTCTCATGCTCACTTCCCAGCAGGGGCGGTTTTGGGCACGGGCGAACCGGGCAGTCGCCCGGGGCGGCACTTTTTCATGACACGTGGGGGGCGGCACTAGCACTTAAAATAATAATCTGGGACGCGAAGCGGTTTAATATGATCTATCATATCACTGTGTAGGGAATTGGCAAATTGGCGCCCCCTGCAGCTGCTAAGAAGGTGCAGTCAGTGCACAGATCCTGCGTGAGAAGGGGGAAGGGGAGGGGGCGCAGGGGACAGTTCACCTCTGGGTCTCCCAAATGGAACTTGTTAGGTTGGAATTTTCCTCTGCTAAAGTAATCAACTAAGCCTACATGATCATAGGCATACTCATTATTCACATTATTGTCATTGACAGTACCGGCTTACTTTCACCACTGATGGTATGCTAGGCTTAGGCAAGTTAT
>NC_045175.1:13213725-13218725 GCF_900700415.2 Clupea harengus | reverse complement strand
TAAAACATGACTTTCTTTTAACTGGTCTGAGAGACTGCAGGAGGAGCAGAGGATGATGCTCAGTACTAGACCATCCAGCCCCAGGCTCCAGAGAGACTGCAGGAGGAGCAGAGGATCATGTTCAGTACTCCACCATCCAGCCCCAGCGCTCCAGAGAGACTGCAGGAGGAGCAGAGGTAGGTATGTATCTTCTTTATTTTAACAATGATGAGTAATTACAGGGGATAATAGCATGACAATGTGGTAATGCCATCAGTTGTTAGTCACAGACCCCAACCTGTAGTCATTTGGTTCTGTTAATTCATCTTATTCAGCAATTCATTAGATTGTTATGCTCGAAAGACACATAATACATTGCAAACTATTTTCATCAGTCTGATGTGGTTTCCAGAAAAGCAATGTCCCCAATGTCTGTGATTTGTAACTCACAGTTCAATGGGTGAGACCGATTTATTACGTTTAGCTACTTCACACAAACATACATTTTGTACGTTTCTGTGTGTTTCAAATGTTAATCTTTTAAAAGTCTGAAACACAAACTTGCTGTAAATCACTGCTACTTTCTACACAGATGCCATCTGCTATGCTCTTGTGTTCCTGCAGTTCTCCTGGCCAGCCAGAGGGGGAGCCCTCTGTGATCTAAAGCAGTAGGCCATCTGTTATGCTCTTGTGTTCCTGCAGTTCTCCTGGCCAGCCAGAGGGGGAGCCCTCTGTGATCTACAGCAGTGTTCAGAAGAGAGTGTGAAGAAAACAATATGAAGAGTCAGCCATGAGCAAACACAGTGAAGGGGATGCCATCAGATCTTTATCTTATGCAGTGCTGAATCTGTAGTCCTATAGTTCAGATCTTTATCTTATGCAGTGCTGAATCTGTAGTCCTATAGTTCAGATCTTTAGCTTATGCAGTGCTGAATCTGTAGTTTAGAGATTATAACTCCATGTGTTTTAGTTTTAAACGTCCAAATGCTTCAATGCAATATGTTGCTTCATTAAAAGTGCAGTTTAGAGATTTTAGGTTTAGGTTTCAGTAGAAATGGAATATAGTATTCATAATAATGTTTTATTAGTGTAGAATCACCTGTATTCACCAAATCATTGTGTTTTCATTAGCTTACAATGAGCCCTTCATATCTACATAGGGAGTACATTCTGTTTCCAGATCTCCCTCACAATAGTTCTTTAGACTTATATTATTCACTTTAGACTTATATTCTTCTCTTTAGACTTATATTCTTCTCTTTAGACTTATATTATTCACTTTAGACTTATATTATTCACTTTAGACGTGTTGGATTTGTAAACTGTAGTAGTAAAGTGTACCTGACGTTATAAATTGGTAATTCTGACCTACTATGACCTCTTCTGAAATTCTTAACTGAGGATTATTCAGGTAACGGTGTTCCGGTAACGACTGACTAGGATTTAGTTGCAGACCTGAAGCGGCCAGAAACGTAAGACTTTGAGGCTCCTGGATAAGAATCAACTGGGCTAGACATGCTGCAGCTGAAAAGTTAATGGTATAATATAGCGATAGGATTGCTGACCAGCCTCTGCACTGGATCGAATGGACATACAGAGATCGTACAAGCAGTCTGGCGGTCTGTCATTGAGCCAATTCGATCTAACAAGCTGCAACGCCCCTTGAACAGCACTGTAGGACCTCTGTGTTAGTCCAGAACTAGACGACTAGTCTGTGGAATTTTCTAAATGGAATCGGCCGGCCGTGGCAAGATCTTTAAAGTGACACTATTCCAATTGGAGAAGAAACCGGTTACTAAAAAGTAGGGGAGGAAATTCATACTACAGACGATGGGTGCATTGAGTGTTTACTGCATTACAAATAATGGTGAGCGTTGACTTCCCCTTCCCCTCCTCCCTGGACTTGAAGCTCATGCTGGTTGCCACAGTGAGGACACTGAACCTGATGCAGATCAGCGCCATGTGTAGCCAGTGAGGGCTGGTCAGGTGCCGCTGATACGAAGGGCAGAGAGAGGAGGAGGAGGAGGAGGAGGAGGAGGAGAAGAGTGTGCAGGTCCCAGTGAGGGCTGGTCAGGTACCGCTGATACGAAGGGCAGAGGGAGGACAGGATGAGCTAGGGAGAGGAGCAGAGAGACGAGGAGGAGGAGGAGGAGGAGGAGAAGAGTGTGCAGTTCCAAGTCGTACATAGAGGAAGATGATTTAGAGGAAGAACAACAGAGAGAAGAGAGAGTGTAGGTCCTGCATACCTGCCACGTTAACATGACTGAAATCTACGAGATCAGTGATTGAAATCTGTGAAAATCCGTGAGCGATCCCCACTGTCCACACATATACGTAAACAGTTTGCCCTCGAGATAAGTTGTTCAGAGTTTCAGTGATATTGAAACTTAGTCGACTATAGTAGTCTTAAACTGCTACAGACATAGTGAGTTGCACAGTGTGAACATGACAGTCTCCCACTCACACTGCACAACAGTCTAATGGACTTGCAATTATTCTTCTAAGCTAATGGAAGTGAAAATTAATTGAGTGAGATTTTGTGAGATCCCTGAGATTCAGTTTCTCCTGAAAGACAACAAAAGCAACATAGAACATAACAGAACATGTAATAGTGTCCTGATCTAAAATGTGGCCATAATGGGCCAGTCTTGTCCTCTATTTTATCGTGAGAAAAACATGATAACTCTTCCTTGACTTCCCTTGTCATGAAACGGACATGTTTTGTATATTTTCTTTTTAGGTAATTACACTCAATCTGTTTCCCATCTTTTGTGACTATTATACAAGTCTGAAAAAGGACACGTTTTATTTTGAAAGTTTAAACATCCGTGTTTGGGAAGTGCTTCTAAAACTTTTTGGACCTTTTACCCGACGACTTTATTGAGCAGACTGGCTTGGGAAAGTGCATAGACGTATGAGTGAATATGACATCCAAATGAATCTAGCTACTACCACAGTTCTTGCTTCTCTCTTACCCAAATATATTTAGACAAATAGCAGAAAACAATCACCCCAAAATCCCATAATCAATGATACCGCAGTGATACAAGCCACAAGGGCAACACACATGTTTGTTAGTAGAATGTATTTCTCAATCATAAATTAACCACTCATATAGTCACAGAGAAGGGTATCTCAATGGAGGCTTTATTTACAATGTTTTCAGATGCCACAAACTCAGTACTCAGTACTCAGACCTGCGTCTCTTCATGTATAATTGTGCAACAAATAAAATAAAATAAATTTGGGACTGCAACAAATTGAAATAAGAATAATGATCATTCATCACCATCTTTACACTGGTGTCGATAGAGTGTTGACAGTGGTGCCAGCCTCGACTCTATTGGAATAGTGCATTGTGGGGGATGTAGTTCCTTCAGGCATTGGAGTAGTCGGGGAAAACAATGTTCTCCCGATAATTGCAGTATATGTTCTGCTCTGGGCTTTCCACGACTGGCCTTACAGTGGAGTTGAGGGAGTGCACTGAGGGTTGCTGAGCATCGGATGCATAGCAGTAGATGGAGCTGACTGACGCCCTGGCCTCCGGGACACTCCCCGGCTCAAAACACATCTCATAATCGTTGGGCTAGAGGGTGTAAATAACACAAAGGTTAGTAAAACAAGAATAGAGTGAACACACTGATGGGGAAAAGAAATGTTGATGATACAGGACATATTTGTATGTGAGTTTGAATGAGAGAGTGTGTGTGTGAGGGTGTGTGTTTGTGTTCATGTGAGAGCATATGTGTGTGTGTGAGAGAGAGAGAGTGTGTATGTGTGAGAGAGAGAGAGAGAGTGTGTGAGAGTGTTTGTTTGTGTGTGAGAGTGTGTGAAAATGTGTCTGTGTTTGTGTGTGTATGTATGTGTGTATGTGCATGAATATGTTCATAAAACAGTCACCTTGCGGCCAACACATAAAGGATTTTGAAATGTAAGAGTCTTATTAAATAAAGAGTACTATACATTCAATTTATTTTGGAAGTAGAGGAGCAAAATACAAGGATGGTGAGTAAACTAAACTTAACAAGCAAACAAATTAAGTGAATGACTAAATCTAATTAATAAATTACAGCTATCACACACACCCCAGAGCCCAAACGCGTTAGATGTCTTCAGAGTCGCTCTGAGCTCAAAATTTCTTTATTTTTTCTTCTGTCAAAGCTCAGAAGCCTGTAATCCGATCACGTTGGATAAAAAAAAAAAAAAAAACGTAATCCCAATTCAGATCCCTTGCATGCATGGTTGAATCCAGAGCTGCCCTTTGAATCATTACAAGCACATTTCCATGCTTGAACATAGACTAACAATCAGCATGATTTTCTAATATTCCCATTAGCCACTAGATGGCAGAAGCGTGGCTTTTCTCAGATATGTAATCATTAATCCAATCATCTGTTGTACTCTATGTCCTGTCTTCCATGATCTGTTCTCAGGAATAGACAAATGGTGGCCATATATCATTTACACTATAACCCATTTCCTGTTGTGAACTTTGTCACTTTTGCACTATAAGGAAAGGAACTGATGATCACCACATGTATCCCATTGATAAGTGGCGGCTGCTATAGTATCATATTGATCAGGTTTGGCTGCTGCAGTATCATATTGATCAGCTGTGGCTGCTATAGTATCACATTGATCAGCGGTGGCTGCTATAGTATCATATTGATCAGGTTTGGCTGCTGCAGTATCATATTGATCAGCTGTGGCTGCTATAGTATCACATATTGATCAGGTTTGGCTGCTGCAGTATCATATTGATCAGCTGTGGCTGCTATAGTATCATATTGATCAGGTTTGGCTGCTGCAGTATCATATTGATCAGCTGTGGCTGCTATAGTATCACATTGATCAGCGGTGGCTGCTGCAGTATCATATTGATCAGCTGTGGCTGCTACAGTATCACATTGATCAGGTTTGGCTGCTGCAGTATCATATTGATCAGCTGTGGCTGCTATAGTATCACATTGATCAGCGGTGGCTGCTGCAGTATCATATTGATCAGCTGTGGCTGCTATAGT
>NC_045175.1:13201225-13206225 GCF_900700415.2 Clupea harengus | reverse complement strand
CTCCTCCTCCTCTCTGCTCTCTGAAGCATTGGCCCCAACCAGCTGGGCTGACGTGTGTGTGTGTGTGTGTGTGTGTGTGTGTGTGTGTGTGTGTGTGTGTGTGTGTGTGTGAATACAACAGTGTTGATTTGCATGTGTGTGTTATCAGGCCACTCTTATCATGCCGTCATGTACTACCCCCACCACAACACTTACTGTAAAATCACCCTAAAATGAGGAGCATTAATAAGCAAAGGTACACACGAAACATGAAGTATGTTAAACTTAGTAGAAGGTTCGTCTACTTCTTCCTCTGTGGTTTCTCTATCTTGGTAACTTCCCCCCAGTCTTATCTGTGGCATTCAGTCTTGCCGTCTCCTTCCTGGCAACAGAGGGCTTCTGAATCATAAATCCACTCGACTAATTTAAACCGTTTAACAGACTTGGCAAACAGTCATGGTGGTTTTTACATGAATGTTGGAAAATAGAATGAGGTTTTTTCTCTTCCGCTGGCCTTGTTGCTGTGGTAACCTCGTCTGTGTTAGTGTTGCGCTTCACGTTTCGTGCTCCACGGCCCTGCAGGGCCTGGTGACAGCTCACTTAAAGCCTGTGGTTCACTCATGCGGCTAAAGACTCTGCTGCCCCCCTGAAATGTCACCCCCGCCTTGTAGACCACAGCCCTGCAGAGCCTGGTGACAGCTCACTTAAAGCCTGTGGTTCACATGCAGCTAAAGTTTCTGGGCCCCCCTGACATGCTCTTTGACATATTTTAAATGCTGTTGCGTCAGAGTGGCAGATAGAAATAAGATTGGAGGCTCATTCTCTTGGGTCCGTTACTCTCAGACATCGGCAGATAGAAATAAGATAGGAGGTTTCACCACACCACGTAGCACTGTTGCGTAATAGCAGGACCACTGTATAATTTACTGGTGCAAAGCCTCCAGAGTTGATTTGAATGTAACTTTAGATTTATGTTTGTAAATATATATTTCACTCTGTGACATATTTTAGACGCTGTTGCATCAGAGTGGAGTGTAATTTAACGGTACAGAATCAGGACAGACTGTGGGGACAGGAAGTCAGGAAGTTGTACTCTTAACCTACGAGGGGTCAAGAGAGAAGACGCTGTCATGTACTACTTCAGGATTGTCCTCAACGGAACTTATGGAACATGGCCTGGCAAACCAGGAGTCACACTGTACGTCACAGGTAAAGAGATCAAATCGTGCTTCATGTCGGTCAAATACTATTGTTACCTTTTAGGGGTGTGAATCTCTCATGAAAAAGACGATCCGATTCGTATCTCGATACATGGGCACGATACGACACAAGAAAAGATGCATGTTGATAAAAAACGATTCAGTACGATTCGATTCGATTCGATTCAATGAGATTCGATGCAGTTCAATAATTGAAAACACATTTTCTTAAGTGTCTTCTTAAATATCTTCTTACCAACTTCGAAAGACCAACCTCAGAAAAGATCTTCGCCGGATTCATGAACGCCTGGGAATGTGTTCTTAATTGAACGTGCTTTCTCTTGCACCTGAACTTGCATACAGAAACACCCCACCAGCTCCTTATAAAGGCATGCTATTGCAACGTGTGCACACTCCACAGGCAACGCGAAAGCAACTTCAGACTGATCAAATCATGTCAAAGCGAGCACCGGTAAACCCAGACCTAATTTCACCGGGGCAGAGGTGGAGGTACTGTTGCAGAATGTAGATGTGTCCATTCTATTCCACTATGGCTATATCCCCGCGATTGAGTTTAGTGCTTATTTATTTATTCACTGCCATTTGCAGTGTTCATATAGTGCTTTTATTTATGTTAGGACATCACGATGGCTCGGTCTCGGAATCATAACTATAAATGTTAAACATAATTGTTAATGATACAAATATTCTCCTATTTATTATTATTATAATTATTTAAATCCGAGGATGTCTGTAGAATCACGCAATCAACAACGATTTATCTTCCTTGGCTGAAGTAGCTAGCATAGCATTGGCCATTGAAATGAATAGCGTAGCTAGCATAGCATTGGCCATTGAAATGAATAGCATAGCTAGCATTGCATTGGCCATTGAAATGAATAGCGTAGCTAGCATAGCATTGGCCATTGAAATGAATGGGAGTTGTAATCTGTCATTCCCTCCAGGTCTTGGCGTTATTTGTGAGAATACAGCCTGATTGGTTTATGCTATGCGGGCTTTGGCGAATTGTTCTGAATGAGATCAAATGCAACAGGTCAGCGAGTGTTTTGTGTTTTTGCGTAGCAAAAAACGGAGAGACAAACGCTTGTGAACTGGTTCATAACTTTTATGAAATGAACCTAGCTACTACCGCAGCTCTTGCTTCACTCTTACCTAAAGATATTTAGACAAATAGCAGAAACAAATCACCCCAAATCCCATAATCAGTAATACAGCAGTGATACAGGCCACAAGGGCAACACACATGTTTTTTAGTAGAATATATTTCTCATTCATACATTAACCACTCATATAGTCACAGAGAAGGGTATCTCAATGGAGGCTTTATTTACAATGTTTTCAGATGCCACAAACTCAGTACTCAGACCTGCGTTCTTCATGTATAATTTGCAACAATAAGTTAATACAAATACAAACAAAATTCTTGCTACTTTGACTTTGGGGAACTGCACATTGAATAGAAATTATCATTCTCACCATCTTCCACTGGTGTCGATAGAGTGTTGACAGTGGTGCCAGCCTCGACTCTATTGGAATAGTGCATTGTGGGGGATGTAGTTCCTTCAGGCAGAGTGTCATTGGAGTAGTCGGGGAAAACAATGTCCTCTTGAGAATTGCAGTAGATGTTCTGCTCTGGGCTTTCAGCGACCGGCCTTACAGTGGAGTAGAGTGAGTGCACTGAGGGTCGCTGAGCGTTGGAGGCATTGCAGTAGATGGAGCTGACTGACGCCCTGGCGTCCGGGACACTCCCCGGCTCAAAAGACATCTCATAATCGTTGGGCTATAGGGTGTAAATAACACATTTATAACATGTTAGTAAAACAAGAATAGACTGAACACACTGATGGGGAAAAAAAATGTTGATGACACAGTAAATATTCAAGAATCACTTCCTGCGTATTTGCCCATCTGATAATAATGTGTGTGTGTGTGTGTGTGTGTGTGTGTGTGTGAGAGAGAGTGTTTGTGTGTGTGTCTGTGTGTGAGTTTGTGTGTTTGTGTGTGAGATTCGGTGGGAGTGTGTGTGTGTGTGTGTGTGTGTGAGAGAGTGTGTGTGTGTGTGTGTGTGTGTGTGTGTGTTGTGTGTGTGTGTGTGTGTGTGAGTGTGAGTGTGTGTGTGTGTGTGTGAGTGTGAGTGTGTGTGTGTGAGAGTGTTTGTTTGTGTGTGTGTGAGGGTGTGTGTTTATGTGTGTGTGAGATTCGGTGGGAGTGTGTGTGTGTGTGTATGTGTGAGAGAGAGTGTGTGTGTGTGTGTGTGTGTGTGTGTGTGTGAGTGTGAGTGTGTGTGTGAGAGTGTGTGTTTGTGTGTGTGTGAGAGTGTGTGTTTGTGTGTGTGTGAGAGTGTGTTTATGTGTGTGTGAGAGTGTGTTTATGTGTGTGTGAGAAGGTGAAATTCCCTCCCCTTCTCACTGTGACTCATGAGGAGTTTGACCCTAGTGTGGGCTGAACTCCCCCACCACTATGGTTTGGTCCGGGCTCCCCCACGATAGTGGTGGAATCCCAGAGGAGCTAATTGGACCAATTTAGCCCAAGTGGCTGGCATATGTAAAGGGTGCCTCATACACACTCTCGGTATGGAGAGAGAGAGAACAACGGAGAGGCAAGAAGGTTTGACACTTCCTGATGTGAGGAAATCTGTGTCTAGTTGGGTGGACACCCGTCTCTTTGTGCCTTTGTGTTCTAGTTATGTGCTTTGTTGGTGTGCCTTGTTTATTGTGCTTGTTTTGTTTGCTTTGTTTATGGTACCTAGTCTTTTGCCTAGTTTCTATGCATGGTGTGGGGCCTAGCTTGGGCCTTGAAGGTGCCGGTATTTTGGGCCTAAATCGGCCAAGCAGGTGCCCAGGATGCAGGTTACTTGGGTTACTGAGGGTACTGTTTGTATGTATGATTTGTTTGTTTTGTGGGCACACGTGTTGGGGTGGATATAGAGTCCCCCCTTGTAAATAAATATATATATTTTCATAAGAAGTTACCATCTCTTGCACTGTGTTTTTCCCAACTTCACCACCAAGTCCAGTCTCCACATCCCCAATAACGTGGGGTGACTGCCCGGTCCCTCACAGTGTGTGTGTGAGAGAGAGAGAGAGAGAAAGTGTGTGTGTGTGTGTGTGTGTGTTTGTCAGTGTTGTGCATGAACGCGTTCAAAAGAACGCGTTCATTGAACACGTTCATTTTTATGAGAACGATGAACTGAACGCAACTTCATGACAAATAATGAATTTGAACGGTGAACACGTTCATATTATCTGAGGTCCAGCGCCACTGAGGTCTAGCTAAAACATTACGGAATGTTTTCCTTCTGCTGAGGAAAGACGCTGTCTAAATCGAATGCTTGTAGCATGTCGTTGCTCAGTACCTGTTAAAAAGGCCATAGTAATTATTTGTTAAATTGCCCAGACAGACCATGTTTCGGTAAATTACCATATTTGGTAATTGCGTTGGTCATGTGACTCCACTTCTCACGGTGCAATGTTTTGATATCGCTTCATGGCATATTTAGACGGAGTAGCAGTTAACTTCGGGCATATTTTCACATAATTGAACGTTCCACTTTGTTGAAGTTGTGTGCGTCCATGTATACGTGAGTTTGACTTTGTAGCCTACCTTGTCATTATGTGTTTGTTATAGTTTAGCTTTCTCGTCATTGTTACGAGCACTGTCACTTAATTGATCTAGCATGATGCACTGTTCGTGAACTCGCTTAGCATAAGCTGCTAATGTACAAATACGAGTGTTACAGGGTTTACCTATGCTAACTTTTGAGCGGTCTTTCATTTAGTGTACATGCCCTTGTTGATCTGA
>NC_045175.1:13175708-13195769 GCF_900700415.2 Clupea harengus | reverse complement strand
TTTCTTGTCTTTCTTATCTTTTGTGTGCTAATGATACCTACAATAGGGTACAGTAATATTACAATTCTAAATATTATAATATTACAATACTACCTGAAATATTATACTATTATATTATAATATAAATATTGTATTATAATATCTTAAATCTAGGAGGAGGGCATAGAATAATTAAAGGCATATCACTTTCCCAATGGGTTAAAAACAAAAACATTATGATTCATCCATTCTCTCCATTACACTCAAGAAAAAAAGAAAGTTTCTGCCTGGAAACTGAGCCTTGGCAAAGCTGGGAGCAGATTTGGGTAACATGTATTGACAGCATTCACTGCTGCTGCATCAATGAAACAGAGAGAGAGAGAGGAGAGAGAGGAGAGAGAGAGACAGAGAGAGAGAGAGAGAGGAGAAAGAGAGAGAGAGGAGAGAGAGGGGAGAGATAGAGAGAGAGAGAGCGAGAGAGAGAGAGAGAGAGAGAGGAGAAAGAGAGAGAGGAGAGGAGAGAGAGGGGAGAGATAGAGAGAGAGAGAGCGAGAGAGAGAGCGAGAGAAAGAGAGAGAGAGAGAGAGAGAGAGAGGAGAAGAGAGAGAGAGGAGAGGAGAGAGAGGGGAGAGATAGAGAGAGAGAGAGCGAGAGAGAGAGAGAGAGAGAGAGAGGAGAAAGAGAGAGAGAGGAGAGGAGAGAGAGAGAGAGAGAGAGAGAGAGAGAGAGAGGAGAGGAGAGAGAGGGGAGAGATAGAGAGAGAGAGAGCGAGAGAGAGCGAGAGAAAGAGAGAAAGAGAGAGAGAGAGACCATTCCCCCACATGAACGCAGCCACAAGGAGAGGCCCATACCTGTTCCTCAGCAGAGGATACGACTGGCTGGGGGAAGATACTTCTCCAATGGAGCATTCCTCCAGCACCACCACTGTGTCCTCCGAGTGGGCCTCCACTGAGACGCCCATGTAGAGAGCAGTGCCCAGGGGCAGACGGACGCTCCCGGACGGGTATGGATCTCTGTAGTCTGGGTCACGGTACAGGGACATGGAGGTCTGGATGGGGGAGCCCTCCTCCACAGCTCCCTTGAGTCTGCCACACGACAGAAACACACACACACACACACACACAATGTCACCTTAGAGGTCAGTAACACACACACACACACACACTGTCTCCTTGGAGGACAGGAACACACACACACACACGCACGCACGCACACGCGCGCGCGCACGCGCACGCGCACGCGCACGCGCACGCGCACGCGCACGCGCACACGCACACGCACACGCACACGCACACGCACACGCACACGCACACGCACACGCACACGCACACGCACACGCACACACACACACACACACACACACACACACCACACACACACACACACACACACACTCCCGCATGCACAAACAGAGGGAGACAGAGTAAGACAGAAAATGATTTAACATTGATGTCTGCACCTGATGTTTGGAACGGATGTTTGTGGTTGGAAGCTCCTGACCACTGGATCTCCCCCGTTTTGGACTCCTCCTCTGGGAAATGAAGTTTCACTTTTTCCATTAATTTGTCATTCACTGAACCACGAGTGTATCCACCCCAAACAGTGTGTCGTGTGTCAAAGGTTGACACCTGCCCTTGAGTTCTTGGACTTTGTTGGTATTATACCTGTAACCTAGTCAATGATAATAAACTCTAATAAACTCTAAACATTAGGACATTTTATTCTACTGTACCGTAATTTCCGGACTATTAAGCGCACCTGAATATAAGCCTCACCCACTGAATTTTAATTATTTTTAACATACATAAGCATAAGCCGCACATGTCTATAAGGTACATTGAAACAAATTAACTTTACACAGGCTAAAATGAATATCAAAAGTAATACAATAGTGATTATTAGTTTTGCCAGTTACGATAAGTGCACTGCTGCTTTAACAGAGCACAGTTGCAAGAGTCAATCAGAAGCTAGCACGTTAGATTGAAGACAGATAGATAGAAGAAAGACGCTAGTTTGAAACCAGTGAGCTAAAGAACTTGAAAAGACTGGATTTGTATTACACTTTTATTTTCTAAAGTGTTTTGAGTTGTGTTGTGTCTACGCCGGTAGACTGTGGTTATTTTGACATTAGTTAAGTTATTGAGAGATACTGAGAAATCGCCTGGAGCTAATCCATCCATGCTGCATCCATGCTAGCATCCTAGCTCCACAAAGCCACCGTAAACACAAAGCCACCGTATACAGTCACAGGTATCATAATCCATAAATTAGCCGCGTCATTGTTTAAGCCGCGAGGTTCAAAGCATGGGGAAAAAGTAGCGGCTTATAGTCCGGAAATTACGGTAAATGAACTCACCTCAGAAAAGGTCTGAGAACAACATTCAAGTTGACCCTCCTCTGAAGCCGGTAGACACAGGAGAAAGGGAGGCTCATTGGCTTGTAGTAGTGGGCGCTTCCATCCGAGACGAAGTACAGGTATAAGGTGTTGGAGTAAATGTTGTGCGTGCCGTTGGTCTGCAGAAAAGATAAAAAACAGTCTATCAGGGGAACGTACAAACGTACGAAAGTACATGCACATTTTGAAACGTTAACGAGATGGAACTTAACAACATGATGCAATACAAAATATGTATACAGTATGTGTACACAGCAGTGCCCAGTAAACACAGAATAGTGTGCTTATGTTAGTCATAATAGTGTGCTTATGAAAGTAATACAAAGTATTGACTTCATAGGTATGTGTTATGCATATTTGTTTCTGTTATTAATAGTGACCTAAACTCATCTCCAAGTACGGTATTAATGCCTTAATATTAAACATGCTTATAATAATTAATAATAATAAAAGTGTACTTGTACACAAATTTGTACATGTACCTTTTCTTAAATAATTAAACTTGTATTAAACTTAACTTATTAAACTTAATAGTTAAGTTGCAGCTTCCCAATGAATGATATTGAGTTCTGCAACAGTAACTGTGATAACCCATTGATATAAATTCCATCATTATTTTATGAATTTCATCTACATTTACATTTTAATCAATTGGCACAGTGATATCCTTAGTTCAGTCTCTTGTGTGCAGAATTTGCTTAATGTTAGACCTATCAGTCACCGGCCAAAGAGTCAGTGTCACCGACTGGATGGCATGTGTCAAAATGGAACAACTGTTTGAAGTTTCGCCTATATGAGAAAGTGACATTTCACCTTTCTCTGCCCCCCAAAACAAATAAAAACAAAACAAAAAACAAAACAAACATTTAAATCTTAAGATTCATAAAATTACCATAGAAGACTGTAAATGAGTATAAACGGTCTATGTCATTGTTGGCTGTACTGAATTTCCCCCAGTAGGGGGCGCCCTTAGACTCTTACCCGCAGAACAGTGCCACAGCTGCCGTCACGACGTGGCATCTCCAGATACACGCTTCCATTTTGCTCGCCGTGTGCAGTGCACTGTGGGACGGCCAGGTGAGCAGTGGAGGCATTCAGTCCACCGGCCTCCACACGAGCACTGGACAATCTGACCTCTAGGATGTCCTCGCCACAGGTGAGGTCAAGGTCAAGGGCCGCGTGATCTGGGGAAATGAAGGTAAGATCAAATATCAGGACAATATAAGGACAATTCCAGCATGCATGCATTGCTTGTAGTGAGTCGATGGGCTGGCATTTTCACTGCAAAACTAAACCTGCTGGGTTTTGCTTGCATGTTTTTTTCCCAATTGCCTAGATCCTGACTTGAAAGAGGCCCCCACCATTCAATGCCAACCAATTTCTTGTTCTATCACTGTTTCAGTTCTGTTTAGCCAAGCTGGAACTAGAATTTAAAAAGGGATTTGTTTTTCTTTTTAAGGTTCTGAAGGTTCTGAATAATTCAGATAGCTTTTTTGACCTGCACAGACCACCCCAGCATCCAGATAGATAGATAGACAGATAGATAGATAGATAGATAGATAGACAGACATGAATGTTCTGAGGTCTATGTTTTCATGTTTAAGGAAATGCCACAAAGAAGGTTCTGAATAATTCACATAGCTTTTCTGACCTGCACAGACCACCCCAGCATCCTTGTTGTGTCCACAGTTATGGCTGCCGATGCCCCTGTTCTGGCACTGGTGTAGATCCTCCTCGCTGCCAGTGCAGTCGACATCGTCCATCCAGATCTGGCCACTGCCCTGACCAAATCGACCCGAGCCTGGAGCAGCCAGCGCTTCTCCGCATCCCATCTGCCTGCAGACCACCTGGGCGTCGTTCATGTCCCAGAGGTCGTCGCACACCGTGCCCCAGGTGCCTCGCAACTTCACCTCCACCCGGCCGGAACACTGACCGCTACCCCCGACCAGCCGAACGGGTACCACAGGTAGATCTAAATGGGGGATAAACACTCAAATATTTAAGGGAAATGTTGTTTTGAAACAGACCACCACTTGATTTTTAAAGCGTCTCGAGACAATTTCATTGTTTTGGCACTATATAAATTGAATGCATTGCATTGCCTGAAGAAGAAGTTTTCCTTCAAGTCTCAGATCTCACCTTTTTGCTCGCATCTCCAGGTGATCCCTCATCACTCACACATTTCTCATCTACTCCACATGTTGCACATATCTGGGTGTTGGGATCTTGGGTGATAGGGAGTGATGGGAAAAGAACAATGAAGACACAAAAGAAAAACATGTATCTATCTATCTATCTATCTATCTATCTCTCTCTCTCTCTCTCTCTATCTATCTATCTATCTATCTATCTATCTGTCTATCTGTCTATCTGTCTATCTATCTTCATATCTATACCTTCTAGTGCTAGGCTCCTTGTATAATCTATGATGAATTATCATCAGTAATCATGAACCCATCTATGTGTGTATTATCAAGACATATACTTTCTTTAGTAGCATGACCTTGCAGGTGTACTAAAGACCTAGCATGTGTACTAATGGACTGAAGGAGATTTTAGATTTCTTTCATACATGCTTGATTTTAAGGCTTTATCTTTTTGATTTAACTTAGGTGTTAATATATACTATTTGGGGCAGGTCTATTGTGAGGCTCTGGTGCTTCAAGAGCCATGGGTTCCCTCCATATTGACAATTAGTTAGCAAATTTGGAAAAATCCTTTTAGCATCCAACTATGATTAGATGAGAGCATTAAGATCTCTAACTCTTGTGTCCTGGGCATCTCTGCAGCTTATCATACTACATCTATACATCTAAAACTCTATGGACTTCGATGGGTTAAGATCCCTTCATATGCTCTAACTGTTCTAACTCCATATGCTCTGATGCTGGCTGCTCTATACTCCGTAGCTGCTCTCTACAAGAATGACTCCAGTGAACTGAGCTCAGTTGTGTGCCTGTACAATGTGAAATGTCGATTCCATGAGAAACAATTGCAGTATTACAAAGAAGACAGTCTCACCTGAGCAGACCACGCCGGCATCTTCAGCATGTGTACAGTCGTGGACACCAAACCCTCGATGAGGGCACTGGTTGAGAGCCAACTCAGAGCCTGAACACCGAACGTCGTCCCTCCATACAGGCCCAGTGCCCTGGCCAAAGTGGGCGCAGACACGGCGTTGGCACAACCAAGCTGCCGGCACACCACCTGGGCATCGTTTATGCCCCATTCATCGTCCGTCCCCCACTCACCCCTCACCTTTACCTCCACTCTCCCTGCACAGGTGTTGCTGCCCCCTGAGTCTCACCTCATCATAAACTGGAGAAAAAAAATATTAAAGAGGGACACATATTATAGTAGCTATATATATAACAACAACAATAATAATGATAATAATAATATTAACTACAACAAGAATATTATTATTAATAATAATAAAAATAGTGTTGCTTCCACCTGACATGAAAAAGATTTGATGTTTTACGTTTGCTAAAAGATAGGGGAGCATGTTCAAGTATTCATTCAACTGATAAGGTGACTGGCAGAGAGCAAAGTGCCAACACCAAGATCACCTGTCTCTGTCTATATGTGTTTTTGCAACTTGCAGGTAAAATCTGATCTCCAAGGAGCTACTCCCAACTGCCATACACCGCTCACCTCCAAACAGAACAAAGACCCGAGCCCGAGCCCAGCACTGAGGCCTATCTGCTTACTGTGTGCATGAGTCTGTCTTCACACTCACGGCTCCAATATATTAATTAAGCTTAAAGTCAGAGGGAGAGAGAGAGGCACTTGCAAACACACATCAACAAACGTATACTAATATTGTGCCGTTGCACATCGGATGTACATACTCTATTTTGTTACATATTTTTGCGTGTAGCAAAACGTGACGTCCAGCACTAACGCAAACGGCCGTGAGATGTCGATGTTGCATTGGTTTTAAAACATGAAATCCTTATTCTGTGGTTTCAAATATTTATCAAAACACTTCCCGCCGCAGTTGCATCCGAAGTTTCAGTGTCTTACATAGCCTTCCTTTGCACATCACGAAGAATTAACCACCAATATCAAAACAAACACAACGTATTGTATTAAATCCCTGTGGCGTGTAGCGGGAGTGGGGTATGGGTGATTGTACTTCCGTGTTCTGTTTGTTATGTGACAGCCAGTGATTGTAGCGTAAAACGTTTAGGTCTTCCAAGTTCGAGTGATTACGGTTCCACCTTTTGTTAATAACTAATTATATTGTACGTGTTCATATAATGCTATATGAACGTTTTAACGTCTTTACCCAAAAGTCATATTCTGATTTCATATATAATCCTGTTTCCAATTGCCATTCACATGAACTACACATTTCAAATTCGCAGGCCTGCTGTATGTCAAAACAGTCGAAGTATTTAAAAACTGGAACGTAAACTTCTAGAAAGACATAATGAGGGGGCTCTTAAAAGAGCCGTTGTACTTTGTGTTGATGTAAATTTAAGCGCGCTCTCCGCGAATGCGACGAGCCAGCTGGATGTCTTTGGGCATGATGGTGACCCTCTTAGCGTGGATGGCGCACAGGTTGGTGTCCTCAAACAGACCGACTAGGTAAGCCTCGCTAGCCTCCTGAAGAGCCATGACCGCAGAACTCTGGAAACGCAGGTCAGTCTTGAAGTCCTGTGCGATTTCTCGGACCAGACGCTGAAAAGGCAGTTTACGGATCAGCAACTCGGTGGACTTCTGATAACGACGGATTTCCCTCAGAGCCACGGTGCCAGGCCTGTAACGATGAGGCTTCTTCACGCCACCGGTGGCTGGTGCACTCTTGCGTGCAGCCTTAGTAGCGAGCTGCTTCCTCGGGGCTTTGCCACCGGTGGATTTACGAGCGGTTTGCTTGGTTCTTGCCATTGCTGGTGTAGGTGAATGAACATTTCCGCGGGAACATGGTCTTTTTAAAGCCTCCAACAGTGAGCTTCCCACTGATACGTCGCTACTTTGGCCTCCACTGATTGGACAAAATATTTGTACTTCCGGATGACGCCTGGAATTCGAACTATCGAACAAATCTTTTGCAACATTTCCTTACATTCAAATCTGCTATTTAAAATGTATTCCATATACAATATCCACATAGTCTTCGCTTTATGTAAGTCAGGTATAACCAATATACCTAAATATGATTCGAATTGTAGTCAAAATGAGACGAAAATTATGACGAAAAGTCACATGCCGTACAAACGTAGAGCTACACCGAAAGACACAAATGATAGGCTTCTGCAATTATAATGTCTAAATGTACAGAGGCAAACAATGTGAAAGCAAGCTAAATCATACGTAGCCAGCATACCTAGTAGGCTGTACAAAACTCATGTAAAAATCGTCTGCTGGATATAGTCGCAGTCACTGAAACAATGTAGACTACATTGTTTCAGTGACTGCAACTATTCTGATGGCAGTTTTTGAGCTTTCTTCTTGAAACTTGGACTTGTGTAGAACAATGTGGCATCCACTGTGATGGATAAGACTTCATTCCATCGCTATTTCCAGTTCATAAATATAACTTCACAACTGGTCGAGGCAGACGTGCATATGCATAGGTGGAACGTTTAATGGCAACAACTAGTCTCGATTATCATGTCAAACTGTTCGGGTACTTTTCACATTTGAATCCAAGGTATCCAGGATCTCAGCAGTCAGGTACTCGAGCACGGCAGCCACATAAACTGGAGCCCAAGCACCGACACCGACACGGTTGCCCTTGCGCAGCAGCCTCTGCACACGGCCGACGGGGAACAGCCCCGGAGGAACGAGTCTTAGCTTTGGCTCCAGCCTATCCACCGGTTTTCCCACTACCGCTCATTGTGACAAAATAGTGATTATGCCTTTGCTGTACATCTACTAGACTTAGAGAGCGTGACAGCGCTGCGAACGGGGAGTGATTTTAGAGTGGAGCTAGCAGCAACTCCCTATGGCTGCGATGCAGAAAGAATAAGCCAATCAAAGGCAAGACAATTTTGTGTCACCTTGTGTGACGTATCTTTTAGTGGCCTTTTTTGTTAATCACTTTCCCGCTTCCTTGGCCACTTTCAAAACAAATAAACGTTAGAAAAAGCCGGAGCATTTAGGCGTGAATTTATAACTATAGACCCAGAATGCTACCATACTTGTTATCCTTTCATTGACAGATAAGATTTGTTTTGCCGTTTCTAAACACTTCCCCTCATGATATAAATATAAATGCAATTGAGTCTCGTGGTGTAAAATGAATTGTATCACGTATGCTTTGTTTATTCCTTTTCCCAAATAGATGAAAATAAACAAATAATTATATTTGTATCGCTGTCTCCGTTTGCACGTCTAAATGCATTCGAAGTCGGCTAGTTTTTGGCTGATAGTAATCCGGTTTAATCAACTCTGGGTAAATTATACCAAATGGTGCATTTAACTTCATACCAGGTCTTCAGCCATATGTCCCGGGTGGTATTATGCTACGCCGGCTATTATGTTTCCACGTGAGGCTTGAGACAGACAAACCACTGCATCACAGGTGGTTTGCCACTTCTGGTCCACTTGCATCAGAAATGTAGTAGGCTAGACTGTAATGTATAGCTTACACACATTATATAATGTGATAACTACCTAGATGTTACTGTTACTAAATGTTTTAATTCGGAGTAAGAGCTTTAGGTGAAATTATTGGGTGGCTCTTAAAAGAGCCTTTGCTTGCAGATCATATAAACATTTCTACCTCTGCTTAGGGGCAGCCCTCTTAGGTTTAGCCGCCTCAGGCTTCGCTACTGCTTTGGGCTTAGCAGCCTTGGCCTTCTTCGGGCTCTTGGCTGCCTTCTTGGGAGCTGCGGGTTTTGTAGCCTTCTTGGGACTCTTTGTGGCCTTCTTAAGGGTGGCTGGCTTCTTGGCTTTCTTCGGAGACTTCTTAGCCACCGCTGGCTTTTTTGCCACCGCTACCTTCTTGGGTTTCTTTGCTGCAGCGGGTTTCTTTGCTGCAGCAGGCTTCTTTGCTGCAGGTTTCTTCGCTTTAGGAGCGGCTTTCTTCACAGTCTTCTTCTGTGCCTCGGCTTGTGTCTTGTTCAGCTTGAAGGAGCCAGTCGCACCAGTGCCTTTAAGTTGAACCAGTGTTCCCTTAGCAACTAGACTCTTGATGGCCAACTTGACACGAGCATTTTTCTTTTCTACGTCGTATCCGCCGGCAGCCAGATCCTTTTTCAGAGCTGCAAGAGAAACTCCTTTCCTCTCCTTGGATGCAGAAATAGATTTCACGATCAGTTCGCCGACACTTGGTCCTGTTTGCTTTGGCCTAACAGCCTTCTTCTTCATGGCTTTAGCGGGAGGAGGTGCTGGGGCGACTTCTGCCATTGTGATTTGCTTTCTACTGATCGGACAGCAAGTGAGAGCTAGAGAATAATTGAGGACGCAGTGGGCTGGTATTAAAGTCGACATGAGAACCGTTCAGACTCAACTCAAAGAGCTGCGCAAGCTTCGCCTCGGCAAAACGCACAGATGTGTTTTCTCCTTTCCCATAGAGAGAAAAACAACTGTGATGAAACCGCAATTACAGAAAAATAAGGAGCCGGATTAAAAGAATAAAGTGTGTACTTTCCTGTAATGTAATCAGGGTTTGTAATCTCTGAGTATTCATGTTGCAACAGTTAGACAAACCTATAGTCATCGAGCGATTGAGGTTATCGACGGTTAATTCGTGGACACAACATCACTATTAAACGCATACAATTGGTCGCTGTGCATTTCATGAATAGCGAAAGATCAAGTTGCATGCCTCATTAAAACATAAAAGAGATGAAGAGGTGCACTCTGAAGAATGTTTATGATCAAATTTGATCTGTTTTGAACGTGGCGAAACACAGTGCCGCCGCCGCACCTACTCAGCGTCCCTAGCCGTGGTGTTGCCTAGGACAGGACTTGGAGCCTTGGAGCAAATATAACTCGATTGGATGCGATCCCTATATCATCACATTCATAGTTTTACACATATGGGACATGAATTCAGGCTAATGTATTCATGAAAAAACTGAATTAAATTGTTGTGGACTCATCGGGTGACTAGTTTTCCTGTCACGGAGTATTGTGATTTCGCTTGTTATAATGTATGTATTCTTTGTACATGCATTGCTGTAACGTGTGAGGCCAGTTTAATTGAGAGTAGCCTAACTCTGTCAAACAAGGTTTCAGTGTTCAAACTGGTGACCAAATGTGTTCGAAGATTAGCGTTTTGTTTTTAATCCAGATCCATGCCATATTTTATATGGATTTATGTTCTGTATGACAGAACACACGCACTGCAGCATACAGTCCCCACACTCACAGGATCTCTCTCTGCCCATCCCTCTCTTCCTTCCATATGATACAAGGCCTACAGACTACTGCTGTGAATGATGAGGCCTAAATTTCCTTCGGGATTAATAAAGTATCCATCTATCTATCTATCTATCTATCTATCTATGATACAAGGCCTACAGACTACTGCTGTGAATGATGAGGTCATATGATACAAGGCCTACAGACTACAGCTGTGAATGATGCTGCCATATGAGGCAGCATAAAGAAGAGGGATGCGGGGCGACTGGACAGACTGGTGAGGAAGGCGGGAGCTGTTGTGGGCACCGAACTGGACTGCCGCACAACGGTGACAGAGAGAAGGACCCTGAGTAGGTTGCTGACTATCTTGGACAATGTCCACCACCCACTACACAGTACTCTCAACAGACAGAAGAGCATATTCAGTGGCAGACTCCTGTCACTGTCATGCTCATCGGACAGGCTGCGGAAGTCTTTTGTCCCCAGGGCCATTCAGCTTTTTAACGCCACGCAGAAGGGGAGGGGGAGGGAGATGGACTTCTCTGCATGAGTCTACCTCAGTCTGCCCTCCCCTGCTCATCTCATCTCAGCCCCATGCACAGACTTTACCACTTACATATTCTGCACTATCACTTTGCTCTTTGCACTTTCCAAAGACACACACACACACAAGCACAAGATCACTATCTTGCACTACCCATCCTCACAAGCACAACCACAAGAACATTATATTTTTTTGCACTATCCACATCAGCAGCACAAGATCACTTTCCCCACTTTCCTCCTGGACACCGACAATGTCAAAATCATTGCACTCTGTACAATAGGGTCAGACCCTTTCCTGTGTCTGGAAACACTCTGTGTGAATATGTTCTCCCTATGTGTATGTATATGTGATTTACGTATGTGTGTATGTCGGTGAGGTGTATAGGTGTATATGTGTATAAGCTACTGGATGACCTAAATTTCCCTCGGTATTAATAAAGTATCCATCTATCTATCTATCTATCTATGATACAAGGCCTACACACTACTGCTGTGAATGATGCTGCCATGATACAAGGCCTTCAGACTACTGCTGTGAATTATGCTGCCATATGATACAAGGCCTAGAGACAACAGCTGTGAATGATGTGGCCATGATACAAGGCGTACACACTACTGTTGTGAATGATGCTGCCATATGATACAAGGCCTGCAGACTACTGCTGTGAATGATGCTGCCATATGATACAAGGCCTACAGACTACAGCTGTGAATGATGCAGCCATGATACAAGGCCTACAGATTACTGCTGTGAATGATGTGGCCATATAATACAAGGCCTAAACACTACTGCTGTGAATGATGCTGCCATATGATACAAGGCCTGCTGTGAATGATGCTGCCATATGATACAAGGCCTGCTGTGAATGATGCTGCTCTGCTAGGAACTCAGGCTTCGCTGCTGCTTTGGGCGTGGCAGGCTTGGCCTTCTTTGGGCTCTTGGCTGCCTTCTTGAGAGCTGCAGGCTTTTGTAGCCTTCTTGGGAGTATTCATGGTGCAACAGTTAGACAAACCTATAGTCATCAAGCAATTTGAGGTTATCGACGTTTAATTTGTGGACATAACAGAACTATAAAAGGCCTAAAATCAGTTGCTGTGCATTTCACAAACAGCTAAAGACCAAGTTACAAGCCTCAGTTATCCATAAAGCAGATGAGGAGGCACACAAACATTTTTTTACAATCAAATTTGATCTGTTTTGAACACGTTGAAACACAGTACCACCTCGCCTGCTCCGCGTCTCTACGCCGTGGTGTTGACTACAGAGCATAAGATCTCAGGCCATTAGTAATAAGTGGCACGGTGGCTCAGTTGCTTGCACTGCTTGCACTGCTGCCTCACAGCAAGAAGGTCATGGGTTCGATTCCCGCATGGGGCGCTGTTGGCTCTGGGGGGCAGGTCCTCCCCAGAGTGCACAGTGCTCAGGTGGGCTATCTCCCGGGCCTTTCTGTGTGGAGTTTGCATGTTCTCCCCTACAGTAAAAACATGCAAAATAACAGAACTCATGTCCATCCCTGACCAAAGATGGACAGTTCACTTCACTTGGTCTTCGGGTGCTGCAAAGCTGCCCACTGCTCCTGGGGGGTCCTTGAGGAAGGACGGTCCAGGATGGGAAAAAGCAGAAAATAAATTCACCTCAGGCCTACCTGCGTGTGTGTCCTGTGTCGCCTCCATATATGCACGTGTGTGTTCCAGTGTGTCGTGTGTGCCATTAAAAACCTGACAATGGTCTTAATTATTATTATTAAGTCGACTGGATGCGAATAGTAACCCTATATCAACACAGTAATAGTTGTATGAAGATGCAACATGAATTTAGTGATTAATAAAGAGATCACTTCAATTGTCTACTAAAGTCATAGTGTGATTTCGTTTGGTTTAGATTTGAACTTCAAACGTAAAATCAGAGCTGGGCGTGTGAAATTACAGGGTTTTTGCTCCTCTTGATGTTTTTTTTTGTATTGCTGTAACGTGTGAGACCAGTTTTGGTAGCATTTGGTGGACGTAGCAGGCAGCCACTTCTGTGTGAACTGCAGTGCGTGTTTAACTGAGCCTAAGCAGGCCTAAGTAGCCTAAGCCTGTCAAACAATGTTTTAATGTTCAAACTTGTGGCCAGATTTGTAAGAAGATCGAATTTTTTTTTTATCAAATCCATGTCATATTTGATAAGGAGATATACATTTTATGTATTTTATATAGTTGGCAGAGCACACTCAATTATCTTGCACTGCCCATACTCACATCGTCTCTGTCTCTCCACCCATCCCTCTCTTCCTTCCAAGGGTATATCACCATGCGTTTCTTTGGAAGAACAGGATTATTAAAAGAAAATAGCAGCATGACGTTTCATCTCCCTCAGGATATTCCCATGGGCGAGTTACACTATGAGTTACACTATGCGCCTCCGCCACACAACTGATTTTGATTTGGCCGTGGTTGCTTATTTCCTCAGTTTCGCCACAGAGACACTATCTAAATAGAGTTTGTTATTTTAGACAAATAATAGAAATGTTGTCAATGTTGTCTCAAATAAACTAAAATACAAACGAATGAGTTCATAATTAATCAAACTAATTATCAACCTACAGTTTGCAACACAACAACAACTTGAATCTATCCATTCGTTTACAACCAACATTAACGTTTAAGTAAAATCTGTGATCAGACACAAATAACAGTTATTTATTTCAAAGGTCTGGGGTATTATCTGTCGCATACATCAATAATGCATCACAGTGGGATATAGCCATCTCAAATTAGGGCTATTTCTTTTTGTATCTGTGGCATACATCAATCATGGATCACAGTGAAGATTTGGCCATCTCAAAATACGGCTACTTCTCCTTTCAAAGGTAGGGCTACATTGTTTCTCAACTGAGGACAAGGGTTAAGCGTGTTGTCTGGGCGTGCCGTAGTGACGCATAGAAGTCTTCAAAGAGGTCCTCTGACTACATATAAACACAGCGGTCTGAGCGCTATCCAGTACATCACTGTCGGACTTGAATACTCCTGAAGATGAGCGGAAGAGGAAAAGGCGGTAAAGGACTAGGGAAAGGCGGCGCCAAGCGCCATCGTAAAGTTCTCCGTGATAACATCCAGGGTATAACCAAACCTGCGATTCGTCGCTTGGCTCGTCGTGGTGGCGTGAAGCGTATTTCTGGTCTCATTTACGAAGAAACTCGTGGTGTGCTGAAGGTGTTCCTCGAGAACGTGATCCGTGATGCCGTCACTTACACTGAGCACGCCAAGAGAAAGACCGTGACCGCCATGGACGTCGTTTACGCACTGAAACGCCAGGGCCGTACTCTGTACGGATTTGGTGGTTGAAGACATAACCTGCTTCTTTCAACTCAAAGGCTCTTTTAAGAGCCACCCACGTCATCTTTAAAAAGCACGTACCCAGAACCTGCGGTATTGAAATGTATATTTAACGAAATCAACGTTGGCCATTCCTATTGCGATAAAAGTACTATGTCAGCGGTGATCTCACAATTCGTGGGAGGCACTGAGTTGGTCTAACGGCTCCTCCCCTCGTTTATTAACCAATGACACTTTCCTTGGTCATGGACAGGGGGAATGATGCCGAACTCTAGTTTCCTACGGGTGTGTATAGAAACAGCATGTCTACCTCTTCGCCATTACAAGTGCAGAAACTAGCCAATTATTATGCCTGAACCAGCGAAATCCGCTCCAAAGAAGAAGGTTACAAAAAAGCCGTAAACAAGACCGCAGAAAAGGGAGGCAAGAAATACGGAAAGCTATGCAGTCTGTGTACACAGTCTTGAAGCAAATTCATCCCCACACTGGAATCTCTTCTAAAGCGATGAGCATTATGAATTCCTTCCTGAACGACATTTTCGAGCACATCGCTGGGCAGGCTTCCCGCCTGGATCACTACAACAAGTGTTCCACCATCACCTCCAGGGAGATCCAGACTGCAGTGCGTCTGCTTCTGCCGGGTGAGTTAGGGAAGCACGCCGTGTTGGAGGGAACAAAGGCTCAAATTAACATGTATTTCGTTCTTGTTTCTACATGAAGGTCCTTTTAAGGGTCACCCACACTTTTCGTAAAGGCACTTCCAATATGTTGCAGTGTTCTGTGTTAGTGTGTTCTATGTAACCTGTAATATAGTTTTTCACTCAACTAGATTAAGGGGGATCTATTAACAGAAATGGACTGTAGTATTCATAATTATGCTTGTAGTAACAATAATCACCAGTAATGACCAATCGTTTTGTTTTCTTTATCTTATCTTTGAAAGAGCCCTTCATATTTGCGTAGCAAGCGCGGTCTCAACCACGGAGTCCTCCATGTTGTTGCACCGCCTTGATTCTCCTGTAGCCCTGAACTGATAAGATGCATCACTGGCTCTAGAACGTCTGACGGCCATCGTAGGTGTTATCCTACACGTTTGGAAAGGTAGGGGTATTCAGTTGGTTGGTCTGCAACCTCACCGTTACATGCTACATGCTACTAAATGCACTAGACAGGATGTGCCAGTGTTCTCCATGGGGAAATGCAATGAATGAAGCAGTACATTGACTTGAACTTTGTACGTATATCAAAGACTGAATAAAGTAACTCTCCACTGCAGGTTACATGTTGTTGTGTCTTCATTTGGTACATACTACAAAGCAGGTTACAGTTATGCACAGGCACACATTTCACATACACACACGTCTTGTGATCTGTGCCGACTACTCGGGTAACATGTTTTCATTTCTTCATTTGGCACATATTGCAAAGCGGGTTACAGTTCTGCACAGGCATTCAGTCCAAATGGCATGTGTGCTCCCTATGGAGGGGTGGAGTTGTGATCTTGCATGTGTCAGTAGTTTGCTCTGCGTCTGAAGCCACGGGATCGTACACAAATGCAGGCCAAAGTGTGCGCGCACACATACAAATGCAGGCCAAAACACACACACACACACACACACACACACACACACACACACACACACAAATGCAGGCCAAAGTGCAGCAGGCCAGTGCCTCTGCTCTCAGTAAACAATGCTGTGAAAGCTGAAAGAACACACACACACACATGTGAACAAGGGTTGTACACACACACACTCACATATGTGAACAGGGGTTGTGCACACACACACACACACACACACACGTGAACAGCGGTTGTGCACAAACACACACATATGAACAGAGGTTGTGCACACACATACTGTACATGCACGCGCACACATGCACACACACATACACACATGTGAACAGAGGTTGTGCAAAGACACACACACATGTGAACAGAGGTTGTGCACACACATACATGCACATGCACACACACACACACACACACATACTTACATATGTGAACAGAGGTTGTGCACACACACATGCACACACACATACACACATGTGAACGGAGGTTGTGCACACATACATGCACACACACACACACACACACATGCACACACACATACACTCATGTGAACGGAGGTTGTGCACACACACATGCACACACACATACACACATGTGAATGGAGGTTGTGCAGACACACACACACACACACACACATGCACACACACATACACACATATGAACAGAGGTTGTGCACAGACACACACATGTGAACAGAGCTTGAACACACATATGTGAACAGAGGTTGTGCACACACACACACACACACACACACACACACAAACACATGTGAACAAAGGTTTTTCTAGCACACACACACACATACACATGTGAACAGAGGCTGTGCACACACACACACATACACATGTGAACAGGGCTGTGCACACACACACACACATGTGAACAGGGGTTGTGCACACACAAACACACGTGAAGAGGTTGTACACACACAAACACACATGAAGAGGTTGTGCACACACACACACATACACGCACACACAAACACATGTTAACAGAGGTTGTACACAAACACATGTTCCCAAGAGCAGTAGTGTGACAGAGCCCCTGGTGGTGGTGAATGGCTATTACACTGCATTACCAAACATGATTGGCTAAGTGAAAGGGAGAAGAGGTGAATGGCCACTCGGACACACACGCTCACATTCTGAGTTGTGTATTGCATTGTTCATGGCACAAAGCTCAAAACAAACATTATAAATATTAATTATAAACTAAAAATTGAAATAAAAAATAAACAACAGTACTCGTATTTAGTGTATTTTGCAGACAGTTTCATCCAAGGCTATTTACATGACATATAAAAAAACAATAGAGGTTTACGGTTAAGACACTACTGTAAAAGCATCCAAACAACAAACACCATCTGTGTCTAATGGAGTGATAGATACCCCTATTGGTGGTTAATGGTCATTGCTATCAGGTGGCTGTCAGACAGGGGACTCATAGGGAAGGATCACACACACACACACACACACACACAAACACACACACACACACACATACACACACACGTCTTGTGATCTGTGGAGACTACTCATGAAAGCTCACCGTAAAAAAAGAGGAAGGAACACAAGTTGGTTGCCTAATGCAGTGGGTCGTTTAGAACAGGGCCTGTTAGAGCCTGACACACACATGTCCCCTCTGAGGAAGAAGGAGTAACTCATTTGACTGTAGTTTTATTGTATTTTATTTTGTTATTCATTTAGTTTACAGTCTACTAGTTTGTGATGGGTCGGCCATTTTGATAGCCAGACACACATGAACACACATGCACACCCCTCAGGTTGTGTGGAGGCGGCAGTGGTACAGTAGGTAGAGAAGTCGTTTAGTAAACAGAAGGTTGCTAGTTCGATTCCCTGTCGAAGCGTCCTTGAGCAAGACACTGAACCCCTAATTGCTCCTGATGTGCAGTGTGCCATCAGTGTAAATGTAAAATGTGTATACATTGTAAGTCGCACATATGTAAGTCGCTTTGGATAAAAGCGTCTGCTAAATGACTAAATGTAAATGTAAATGTGTGGAAGTGTCCCACTTTCGGTGCTAATTATTCGAGAGAAAGCTAGTGGTGGAAAAAAAAAAGAAGTAGGAGGAGGAGAGAACACATAAGAGACGAGTTCTCTTCCTGTTCTCGAGGTCAACCACAGACTGTTCAGTTTTAGACGTATTTGTGTTCCTGCTTAGACGCGACTGACGCTGAAGATCGCTCTCCACACGGTAAGAGTTGTGTCTGCTGTACTCTTTTTTTTACGTTGATTACTGAGGGTTTGAAACACTTTATCCAATGCATGTTCTAGGAAACTGAGTGTATGTGTTGTGTCTGTTCACATGTTCATTGGTATTGATCACGCACACCCTGATGACACTTAACAGCTGTTTCTCGTATGACTGAACAAACTGACTGAACACCAGCGTTTTTTCTGTTTTCAGTTCCACCATACCCAATGAATGAATGAGTGAATGAGTGAATGAGTGAATGAATTAATGAAACGATTAAGCGTCTAATGAAGAAAATGGCCCCCTCTCTCTCTCCGGCACGGATTCTTCTTCTTCTCTCCATAACCCAAGGTAATGAGACATGCTTTACGACAGATGTGAACTATGTTTCTGCTTGGTGTTAGACGTGACTGATCGTGTGGTACGATAAGGAAAACATTTAGTATGAACTTATAAAACTGTTTGTTGTGATTTAAAAGTTGATTTCATAATATGAAAGTATTTGACACTTTCATGCCTTTAGTATTAGGGACATGGAAACATCCGTTTCTGCATCATAAACACACAGCCACACAGGAAACCACAAACCACACACACATAACACACCCACTCACACACACACACACACACACAAACACGCATAACACGCCCACTCACACACACACACACACACACACACAAACACGCATAACACGCCCACTCACACACACACACACACACACATACACAACACACAAACACACTTAACAGACATACTCACACAGATAACACACACACAGACACACACACACACACACAAACACACATAACACACCCACTCACACACACACACACACAAACAGACATTACACACATAAAATACAAACACACACACACACAAACAAACACCCACTCTCTCTCACACACACACATACATACACACGTGTGTTTTTCTTTTTACATCTTATTTAGACTTCCAGAAATTCATCTTCAGAAACAGAATACAGAACACGTGCACCAGACCTTGAAAAAACACAGTACTCTCAGGTTTTAACTGGGATCCTGTGTTTCGGCGACCTTGCTGGGCATTTTGTCATTACTTTCTCTTTTGCTTTGTTCTCCATGTGCTCTGTGTGTTTACTTTTCTGCCTTGTGGTTTTGTTGATGTTTTCATATGTGCTTTTGTTCCAAGTGTTCTTTTCCCAGCCCCTCACCTGTCACGTCACTTCCGGTCATTGCTAGTTCCCCTCAATTTCTTGTGTTTCCCATATTGTTTCTCATTCGGTGTAACTGGTCTGTGTATTCATACAGACCAGGCCCGGCCTGTGCTACTCTATTAAAACTGCATGTTAGATGAGACAGGGCCTGTGCTAATCTGTTAGCACTGCTAGATGAGACAGGCCCTGTGCTAATCTGTTAGCACTGCATGTTAGATGAGACAGCGCCTGTGCTAATCTGTTAGCACTGCATGTTAGCTGAGGCAGGGCCTGTGCTAATCTGTTAGCACTGCATGCTAGATGAGACAGGCCTGTGCTAATCTGTTAGCACTGCATGTTAGATGAGACAGGCCCTGTGCTAATCTGTTAGCACTGCTAGATGAGACAGGCCCTGTGCTAATCTGTTAGCACTGCATGTTAGATGAGACAGGGCCTGTGCTAATCTGTTAGCACTGCTAGATGAGACATCTTACTGGCATCTGCTCCTCTTATCTGCTCCTCTCATCTGCTCATCT
>NC_045175.1:13138084-13173084 GCF_900700415.2 Clupea harengus | reverse complement strand
TAGTGACCTAAACTCATCTCCAAGTACGGTATTAATGCCTTAATATTAAACATGCTTATAATAATTAATAAGTTAAGTTATTGAGAGATACTGAGAAATCGCCCGGAGCTAATCCATCCATGCTGCATCCATGCTAGCATCCTAGCTCCACAAAGCCACCGTAAACACAAAGCCACCGTATACAGTCACAGGTATCATAATCCATAAATTAGCCGCGTCATTGTTTAAGCCGCGAGGTTCAAAGCATGGGGAAAAAGTAGCGGTTTATAGTCCGGAAATTACGGTAAATGAACTCACCTCAGAAAAGGTCTGAGAACAACATTCAAGTTGACCCTCCTCTGAAGCGGGTAGACACAGGAGAAAGGGAGGCCAATTGGCTTGTAGTAGTGGGCGCTTCCATCCGAGACGAAGTACAGGTATAAGGTGTTGGAGTAAATGTTGTGCGTGCCGTTGGTCTGCAGAAAAGATAAAAAAACAGTCTATCAGGGGAACGTACAAACGTACGAAAGTACATGCACATTTTGAAACGTTAACGAGATGGAACTTAACAACATGATGCAATACAAAATATGTATACAGTATGTGTACACAGCAGTGCCCAGTAAACACAGAATAGTGTGCTTATGTTAGTCATAATAGTGTGCTTATGAAAGTAATACAAAGTATTGACTTCATAGGTATGTGTTATGCATATTTGTTTCTGTTATTAATAGTGACCTAAACTCATCTCCAAGTACGGTATTAATGCCTTAATATTAAACATGCTTATAATAATTAATAATAATAAAAGTGTACTTGTACACAAATTTGTACATGTACCTTTTCTTAAATAATTAAACTTGTATTAAACTTAACTTATTAAACTTAATAGTTAAGTTGCAGTTTCCCAATGAATGATATTGAGTTCTGCAACAGTAACTGTGATAACCCATTGATATAAATTCCATCATTATTTTATGAATTTCATCTACATTTACATTTTAATCAATTGGCACAGTGATATCCTTAGTTCAGTTTCTTGTGTGCAGAATTTGCTTAATGTTAGACCTAACAGACAGCGGCCAAAGAGTCAGTGTCACCAACTGGATGGCATGTGTCAAAATGGGGCGACAGTGGTACAGGAGGTAAAGAAGTCGGTTAGTAATCAGAAGGTTGCTAGTTCGATTCCCTGTCGAAGCGTCCTTGAGCAAGACACTGAACCCCTAATTGCTCCTGATGTGCAGTGTGCCGTCAGTGTAAAATGTAAAATGTGTATACATTGTAAGTCGCTTTGGATAAAAGCGTCTGCTAAATGTAAATGTAAATGGAACAACTGTTTGAAGTTTCTCCTTAGCAGTCCTATATGAGAAAGTGAAATTTCCCCTTTCTCTGCCCCCCAAATCAAATAAAAACCTAAATCATAAGATTAATACAAATGACCATAGAAGACCGTTAATGAGTATAAACGGTTCATGTGATTGTTGGCTGGCGCCCTTAGACTCTTACCCGCAGGACAGTGCCACAGCTGCCGTCACGACGTGGCATCTCCAGATACACGCTTCCATTTTGCTCGCCGTGTGCAGTGCACTGTGGGACGGCCAGGTGAGCAGTGGAGGCATTCAGTCCGCTGGCCTCCACACGAGCACTGGACAATCTGACCTCTAGGATGTCCTCGCCACAGGTGAGGTCAAGGTCAAGGGCCGCGTGATCTGGGGAAATGAAGGTAAGATCAAATATCAGGACAATATCAGGACAATATAAGGACAATTCCACCATGCATGCATTGCTTGTAGTGAGTCGATGGGCTGGCATTTTCGCTGCAAAACTAAACCTGCTGGGTTTTGCTTGCATGTTGTTTTCCCAATTGCCTAGATCCTGACTTGAAAGAGGCCCCCCACCCTTCAATGTCAACCAATTTGTTCTACCACTGTTTGCAGTTCTGTTTAGCCAAGCTGGAACTAGAATTTAAAAAGGGATTTGTTTTTCTTTTTAAGGTTCTGAAGGTTCTGAATAATTCAGATAGCTTTTTTGACCTGCACAGACCACCCCAGCATCCAGATAGATAGATAGACAGATAGATAGATAGATAGATAGATAGATAGATAGACAGACATGAATGTTCTGAGGTCTATGTTTTCATGTTTAAGGAAATGCCACAAAGACGATTCTGGATAATTCACATAGCTTTTCTGACCTGCACAGACCACCCCAGCATCCTTGTTGTGTCCACAGTTATGGCTGCCGATGCCCCTGTGCTGGCACTGGTGTAGATCCTCCTCGCTGCCAGTGCAGTCGACATCGTCCATCCAGATCTGGCCACTGCCCTGACCAAATCGAGCCGAGCCTGGAGCAGCCAGCGCTTCTCCGCATACCATCTGCCTGCAGACCACCTCGGCGTCGTTCATGTCCCAGAGGTCGTCGCACACCGTGCCCCAAGTGCCTCGTAACTTCACCTCCACTCGGCCGGAACACTGACCGCTACCCCCGACCAGCCGAACGGGTACCACAGGTAGATCTAAATGGGGGATAAACACTCAAATATTTAAGGGAAATGTTGTTTTGAAACAGACCACCACTTGATTTTTAAAGCGTCTCGAGACAATTTCATTGTTTTGGCACTATATAAATTGAATGCATTGCATTGCCTGAAGAAGAAGTTTTCCTTCAAGTCTCAGATCTCACCTTTTTGCTCGCATCTCCAGGTGATCCCATCATCACTCACACATTTCTCATCTACTCCACATGTTGCACAGATCTGGGTGTTGGGATCTTGGGTGATAGGGAGTGATGGGAAAAGAACAATGAAGACACAAAAGAAAAACATGTATCTATCTATCTATCTATCTATCTATCTATCTATCTATCAATCTATCTATCTATCTATCTATCTATCTATCTATCTATCTATCTATCTATCTATCTATCTATCTATCTGTCTATCTATCTATCTATCTATCTATCTATCTGTCTATCTGTCTATCTATCTATCTATCTATCTATCTATCTATCTATCTATCTATCTATCTGTCTATCTATCTTCATATCTATCAATCTATCTATCTATCTATCTATCTATCTATCTATATATATCTATCTATCTATCTATCTATCTATCTATCTATCTATCTATCTGTCTATCTATCTATCTATCTATTTGTCTATCTGTCTATCTATCTTCATATCTATCAATCTATCTATCTATCTATCTATCTATCTATATATATATCTATCTATCTATCTATATATCTATCTATCTATCAATCTATCTATCTATCTATCTGTCTATCTGTCTATCTATCTTCATATCTATCAATCTATCTATCTATCTATCTATCTATCTATATATATATATATATATATATCTATCTATCTATCTATCTATCTATCTATCTATCAATCTATCTATCTATCTATCTATCTATCTATCTATCTATCTATCTATCTATCTGTCTATCTGTCTATCTATCTTCATATCTATCAATCTATCTATCTATCTATCTATCAATCTATCTATCTATCTATCTATCTATCTATCTATCTATCTACTACATCTATACATCTAAAACTCTATGGACTTCGATGGGTTAAGATCCCTTCATATGCTCTAACTGTTCTAACTCCATATGCTCTGATGCTGGCTGCTCTATACTCCGTAGCTGCTCTCTACAAGAATGACTCCAGTGAACTGAGCTCAGTTGTGCGCCTGTACAATGTGAAATGTCGATTCCATGAGAAACAATTGCAGTATTACAAAGAAGACAGTCTCACCTGAGCAGACCACGCCGGCATCTTCAGCATGTGTACAGTCGTGGACACCAAACCCCCGATGAGGGCACTGGTTGAGAGCCAACTCAGAGCCTGAACACCGAACGTCGTCCAGCCAGATAGGCCCGGTGCCCTGGCCAAAGGAGGCTGAGCTGCGCACAGACACGGCGTTGCCACAACCCAGCTGCCGGCACGCCACCTGGGCATCGCTTATGCCCCAATCATCGTCACAGACCGTCCCCCACTCACCCCTCACCTTTACCTCCACTCTCCCTGCACAGGTGCTGCTGCCCCCTGACAGTCTCACCTCATAGACTGGAGAAAGAAAATATTAAACTGACTCATATTATATTAGCTATATATCACAACAACAACAACACTAATAATAATAATAATAATAATAATAATAATAATCAGGGGTTAAATTTGTATCTGTGCGGTCACACTAGTAATGTTATGTCATAATGTGTTTGACAACATGGACAACTCCTACAGAGATATACTGTACCTGTGTCTGTTTCCCCTCAATAACTGTAAAGAAACTGTAGAAAATGACTGAAGAAGAAGTTTTCCTTCAAGTCTCAGATCTCACCTTTTTGCTCGCATCTCCAGGTGATCCCATCATCACTCACACATTTCTCATCTACTCCACATGTTGCACATATCTGGGTGTTGGGATCTTGGGTGATAGGGAGTGATGGGAAAAGAACAATGAAGACACAAAAGAAAAACATGTATCTATCTATCTATCTATCTATCTATCTGTCTATCTATCTATCTATCTATCTATCTGTCTATCTATCTATCTATCTATATCTATCTATCTGTCTATCTATCTATCTATCTATCTATCTATCTATCTATCTATCTATCTATCTGTCTATCTATCTTCATATCTATACCTTCTAGTGCTAGGCTCCTTGTATAATCTATGATGAATTATCATCAGTAATCATGAACCCATCTATGTGTGTATTATCAAGACATATACTTTCTTTAGTAGCATGACCTTGCAGGTGTACTAAAGACCTAGCATGTGTACTAATGGACTGAAGGAGATTTTAGATTTCTTTCATACATGCTTGATTTTAGGCTTTATCTTTTTGATTTAACTTAGGTGTTAATATATACTATTTGGGGCAGGTCTATTGTGAGGCTCTGGTGCTTCAAGAGCCATGGGTTCCCTCCATGACAGGCTTTCCATATTGACAATTAGTTAGCAAATTTGGAAAAATCCTTTTAGCATCCAACTATGATTAGATGAGAGCATTAAGATCTCTAACTCTTGTGTCCTGGGCATCTCTGCAGCTTATCATACTACATCTATACATCTAAAACTCTATGGACTTCGATGGGTTAAGATCCCTTCATATGCTCTAACTGTTCTAACTCCATATGCTCTGATGCTGGCTGCTCTATACTCCGTAGCTGCTCTCTACAAGAATGACTCCAGTGAACTGAGCTCAGTTGTGCGTCTGTACAATGTAAATTGTCGATTCCATGAGAAACAATTGCAGTATTACAAAGAAGACAGTCTCACCTGAGCAGACCACGCCGGCATCTTCCGCATGTGTACAGTCGTGGACACCAAACCCCCGATGAGGGCACTGGTTGAGAGCCAACTCAGAGCCTGAACACCGAACGTCGTCCAGCCAGATAGGCCCGGTGCCCTGGCCAAAGGTGGCTGAGCTGCGCACAGACACGGCGTTGCCACAACCCAGCTGCCGGCACGTCACCTGGGCATCGCTCATGTCCCAATCATCGTCACAGACCGTCCCCCACTCACCCCTCACCTTTACCTCCACTCTCCCTGCACAGGTGCTGCTGCCCCCTGACAGTCTCACCTCATAGACTGGAGAAAGAAAATATTAAACTGACTCATATTATATTAGCTATATATAACAACAACAACAACAACACTAATAATAATAATAATAATAATTAGGGGTTAAATTTGTATCTGTGCGGTCACACTAGTAATGTTATGTCATAATGTGTTTGACAACATGGACAACTCCTACAGAGATATACTGTACCTGTGTCTGTTTACCCTCAATAACTGTAAAGAAACTGTAGAAAATGACTGAAGAAGAAGTTTTCCTTCAAGTCTCAGATCTCACCTTTTTGCTCGCATCTCCAGGTGATCCCATCATCACTCACACATTTCTCATCCACTCCACATGTTGCACAGATCTGGGTGTTGGGATCTTGGGTGATAGGGAGTGATGGGGAAAGAACAATGAAGACACAAAAGAAAAACATGTATCTATCTATCTATCTATCTATCTATCTATCTGTCTATCTATCTATCTTCATATCTATCAATCTATCTATCTATCTATCTATCTATCTATCTATATATATATATCTATCTATCTATCTATCTATCTAGCTTGGATGCATGCTTGAGTCAACCTACCAGCACAGTAGGCGGAGAAGCAGAGGGAGGAGCTGACCAGCTTGTAGACATAAGCTCCCCCTGGGCAGGCCTTGACGTGGATGGGGTTGGAGTTATACTGACAGCAGTCAGCCTCCCAGGCTCCACACACTCTGGCCCTCACCACCTCTTCGTAGTGTTCCGGGTGGGGCGTGGCGAGCCAGAGGGGGACGTCCGTGCCGCACGCATACCTCTCTACACACCGCTCCGGCATCCGGACGCTGTCGTTGCCCAGGAAGAGCCGGTACCAACCGTGCCAGTTTCCCTGGCTGTCGCAGGCCGGGGTGCCGTGGTCCACTCGGTGGTCGGTGGCACGCCAGGCTTGGTTGAGGGAGGTGTAGTGTTGGCAAGGGTCAGCGCAGGCCAGTATGCCGTTGATGTTCAGGCAGTCTTGCCCAGGCGGGCACACGACGCCCCCGCAGCCGAACTGCACCGAGCGGGACTCTGGCCTGGCACGGGAGCGAAGGCTGGCGGACTTTGAGGTTGCAGGCATCAGGCAAGCGAAGGAACCCGGGGTGTTCTCACACGCGGTCGGAGGCGGGCAAGGGGTGCCGCCATCGGTGGAGGAACACTCATCTTCATCCACGCAGCCGAGGTCAGGGGTCCACCGGTAGCCGTGGCGACAGCAGGAGGTGCCGCTGCTGCATGCCACGCGATCGTGGCACTCGAGGCCGTTGCCAGAGAAACCGTCGTCACACATACAAGAGAAGCCCTCACCCTCTTGGTCAGGGCTTGATGAGTAACAGGTTGCGTGTTTATGACATGCCTCGCATCTCGTCACCACGGAACCTAAACAACAACAACAACAAAGCATACATTTTGCAAATGCTTCTATGTAATGTACAACAGTGACAGCAGCTGGAAACATAGTAACACTTCACTTAAACCCAGGATGCATTAAGCATTATAAAAAGATCTATAGATGTTTATTAAGTTTCCATTAAGAACAGATCTATAAATGTTTATTAAGTATTAATAATGCAACATGAATCTATAAAGCTATTTATGAATAGATATGACTGCACTCATAATTGTTATGTGTTGTAGTAGTATAGACTCTAAGCATCACAGTAGAAAAAGCTTTACATTTCTCTGATACAGAACACATATTATTGTCAATATGTCCAGTCACTTATGCTTGCTTACAGTTTTATTGTTTTGGTGCTATATAAATAAAATGTAATTGAATTGAATTGAATTGAATTGAATGTAACTGAATTCAATTGAATGTAAATGTAAATGTAAATGTCAATGCCCTGCCGTTTGACTTTACCAATAGCTTGGACTGAACCATCAGTTTGGACTGAACCATCAGCTTGGACCCCTCCAAGAAGGACCGCGCACAGCAGAACCTCCAAGTTCATTGTTGTATGTTGTCGGTCTAAAGCTAGAGAAAGTGTACATATTCAGTGGTTTGACATTATGTCATTAAAACACCTCCGATTTAGGAGTACATTTTTTACAGGGCTCACAGCCCTAAGGTGAAGTGAAGTGAAATGTGAGGCATTTGATAATGTGACACCGGTCGATCACACAAATAAAGTGGAACAGTTCCTTCTTGTTATCGGAGTGACAGCTAATTAATAGTTATTAGAATAACCTTGCAGTGATTGACTCTGATCTACAACACACAACTTCCTGCTGTGCTGGCATACTCACTGAAACTGACTCTTATCTGCTTCACGGCTATAAAAGGCCTGGGTTGTTTCCCCGGTAGCGTTAATTTGATGCCTGACTCAACCCCTAAGACTGGATCTGGGTCAATGTCAATCTCTGACCTTTTTATCTCTCTGCCATTTCCTTGTGATTGTAGAGCAATACAATCCTTCAATGCAAAAGTTTATAAACAAACAAACTTGTTATTTTCAACTGACCTCTGACCTCAGTAGGACTAGACAACTCCGGGTTGACAAATGAAGAAGCTGTTCGACGTTGTATGTATAGTCATTGGTGTAAATCCAGTGTTGGGCTGTGTGTGCGTGTGTGTTTGTGTGCATGGGGAAACCGGAGTACCCGGAGAAAACCCACGCAGGCACAGGGAGAACATGCAAACTCCACAAAGAAAGGACCTGGAACGACCGGGATTGGTACCCAGGGCCTTTTTGATGTGAGGCGACAGTGCTAACCACTGAGCCACCGTGCTGCCCAAGACTTGATCTGGGTCAATGTCAACCTGTTTGTTTTTTATTTTGTATTTCTCTCTGCCATTTCCTTGTGATTGTATAGCAAAAAAATCTTTCATAGCAAAAGTTCATAAAAAAGGGCCTTTAAAACACTAATTAAACTCTATTAAAACTTAACATTTTCAACTGATGCTAAAAAGGCCTCTGACCTCCGTAGGACTCCCAGTGCACAAATGAAGAACCCGTTCGACGTTGTATGTATCGTTAGTGGTGTAAATCCAGTGTTGGGCTGTGTATGTGTGTGTTAGACTGTGTGTGTGTGTGTGTGTGTGTGTGTGTGTGTGTGTGTGTGTGTGTGTGTGTGTGTGTGTGTGTGTGTGTGTCTGTGTGTGTTTGTTTGTGTGTGCGTATGTGTGTGTGTGCTTGTGTGTGTCATTAAAACACCTGTAATAATTTAGTTTTGTTCTTGTTTGGACTTTTTTCCTCCGATTTAGGAGTACATTTTAGAATGAACTCATGCTCACAGCCCTAAGGTGAAGTGAAGTGAAATGTTAGGCATTTGATAATGTGACACCGGTCGATCACACAAATACAGTGGAACAGTTCCTTCTTGTTATCGGAGTGACAGCTTATCAATAGTTATTGCAATAATAATTGCATTGCATTGCAATGATTGACTCTGATCTAGAACACACAACTTCCTGTTGCTGTGCTGGCATACTCACTGAAATTTAGTGGGGCCAAAGTGGGCGCAGACACGGCGTTGGCACAACCAAGCTGCCGGCACACCACCTGGGCATCGTTTATGCCTTATTCATCGTCGCTGACCGTCCCCCACTCACCCCTTGCCTTTACCTCCACTCTCCCTGCACAGGTGTTGCTGCCAGTCTCACCTCATCATAAACTGGAGAAAAAAAATATTAAAGAGGTACACATATTATAGTAGCTATATATAACAACAACAATAATAATGATAATAATAATATTAACTACAACAAGAATATTATTATTAATAATAATAAAAATAGTGTTGCTTCCACCTGACATGAAAAAGATTTGATGTTTTACGTTTGCTAAAAGATAGGGGAGCCTGTTCAAGTATTCATTCAACTGATAAGGTGACTGGCAGAGAGCAAAGTGCCAACACCAAGATCACCTCTGTCTATATGTGTTTTTGCAACTTGCAGGTCAAATCTGATCTCCAAGGAGCTACTCCCACCTGCCATACCCCGCTCACCTCCAAACAGAACAAAGACCCGAGCCCGAGCCCAGCACTGAGGCCTATCTGCTTACTGTGTGCATGTGTCTGTCTTCACACTCACGGCTCCAATACATTAATTAAGCTTAAAGTCAGAGGGAGAGAGAGAGGCACTTGGAAACACACATCAACAAACGTATACTAATATTGTGCCGTTGCACATCGGATGTACATACTCTATTTTGTTACATATTTTTGCGTATAGCAAAACGTGACGTCCAGCACTAACGCAAACGGCCGTGAGATGTCGATGTTGCATTGGTTTTGAAACATGGAATCCTTATTCTGTGGTTTCAAATGTTTTTCAAAACACTTCCCGCCACAGTTGCATCCGAAGTTTCAGTGTCTTACATAGCCTTCCTTTGCACATCACGAAGAATTAACCATCAATATCAAAACAAACACAACGTATTGTATTAAATCCCTGTGGCGTGTAGCGGGAGTGGGGTATGGGTGATTGTACTTCCGTGTTCTGTTTGTTATGTGACAGCCAGTGATTGTAGCGTAAAACGTTTAGGTCTTCCAAGTTCGAGTGATTACGGTTCCACCTTTTGTTAATAACTAATTATATTGTACGTGTTAATATAATGCTATATGCTACTACCTGTTTTAACGTCTTTACCCACAAGTCATATTCTGACATCGTATATAATCCCTTTTCCAATTGCCATTCACATGAACTACACATTTCAACTTCGCAGGCCTGCTCTGTCATAACAGTCGAAGTATTTAAAAAATGGAACGTAAACTTTTAGAAAGACATAATGAGGGGGCTCTTAAAAGAGCCGTTGTACTTTGTGTTGATGTTAATTTAAGCGCGCTCTCCGCGAATGCGACGGGCCAGCTGGATGTCCTTGGGCATGATGGTGACTCTCTTAGCGTGGATGGCGCACAGGTTGGTGTCCTCAAACAGACCGACTAGGTAGGCCTCGCTAGCCTCCTGAAGAGCCATGACGGCAGAGCTCTGGAAGCGCAGGTCGGTCTTGAAGTCCTGAGCGATTTCTCTGACCAGACGCTGAAAAGGCAGTTTACGGATCAGCAACTCGGTGGACTTCTGATAACGACGGATTTCCCTCAGAGCCACGGTGCCAGGCCTGTAACGATGAGGCTTCTTAACGCCACCGGTGGCTGGTGCACTCTTGCGTGCAGCCTTAGTAGCGAGCTGCTTCCTTGGGGCTTTGCCACCGGTGGATTTACGAGCGGTTTGCTTGGTTCTTGCCATTACTGCCGATGCTGGTGTAGTTGAATGAACATTTCCGCGGGAACATGGTCTTTTTAAAGCCTCCAACAGTGAGCTTCCCACTGATACGTCGCTACTTTGGTCTCCACTGATTGGACAAAATATTTGTACTTCCGGATGACGCCTGGAATTCGAACTATCGCACAAATCTTTTGCAACATTTCCTTACATTCAAATCTGCTGTTAAAAATGTACTCCATATACAATATACAGATAGTCTTCACTTTATGTAAGTCCGGTATAACCGATATACCTAAATATGATTCGAATTGTAGTCAAAATGAGACTGAAAAATGATGACGAAAAGTCACATGCCGTACAAACGTAGAGCTACACCGAAAGACACAAATGATAGGCTTCTGCAATTATAATGTCTAAATGTACAGGGGCAAACAATGTGAAAGAAAGCTAAATCATACGTAGCCAGCATATCTAGTAGGCTGTACAAAACTCATGTAAAAATCGTCTGCTGGATATAGTCGCAGTCACTGAAACTATTCTGATGGCAGTTTTTGAGCTTTCTTCTTGAAACTTGGACTTGTGTAGAACAATGTGGCAACCACTGTGATGGATATGACTTCATTCCATCACTCTTTCCTGTTCATAAATATAACTTCACAACTGGTCGAGGCAGACGTGCATATGCATAGGTGGAACGTTTAATGGCAACAACTAGTCTCGATTATCATGTCAAACTGTTCGGGTACTTTTCACATTTGAACCCAAGGTATCCAGGATCTCAGCAGTCAGGTACTCGAGCACGGCAGCCACATAAACTGGAGCCCCAGCACCGACACCGACACGGTTGCCCTTGCGCAGCAGCCTCTGCACACGGCCGACGGGGAACAGCCCCGGAGAAACGAGTCTAAAAGCCTTGGCTCCAGCCTATCCACCGGTTTTCCCACTACCGCTCATTGTGACAAAATAGCGATTATGCCTTTGCTGTACATCTTCTAGACTAGAGAGTGTAACAGCGCTGCGAACGGGGAGTGATTTTAGAGTGGAGCTAGCAGCAACTCCCTATGGCTGCGATGCAGAAAGAATAAGCCAATCAAAGGCAAGACAATTTTGTGTCACCTTGTGTGACGTATCTTTTAGTGGCCTTTTTTGTTAATCACTTTCCCGCTTCCTTGGCCACTTTCAAAACAAGAAAAACGTTAGAAAAAGCCGGAGCATTTAGGCGTGAATTTATAATTATAGACCCAGAATGCTACCATACTTTTTATCCTTTCATGGACAGATAAGATTTGCCGTTTCTAAACTTCCTCTCATGATATAAATGTTCAGGAACCATGCAATTGAGTCTCGTGGTGTAAAATGAATTGTACCACGTATGCTTTGTTTATTCCTTTTCCCAAATAGATGAAAATAAACAAATCATTATATTTGTATCGCTGTCTCCGTTTGCACGTCTAAATGCATTCGAAGTCGGCTAGTTTTTGACTGATAGTAATCCGGTCTAATCAACTCTGGGTAAATTATACCAAATAGTGCATTTACCAGGTCTTCAGCCAAATGTCCCGGGTGGTATTATGCTACGCCGGCTATTATGTTTCCACGTGAGGCTTGAGACAGACAATCCACTGCATCACAGGTGGTTTGCCACTTCTGGTCCACTTGCATCAGAAATGTAGTAAGCTAGACTGTAATGTATAGCTTACATACATTATATAATGTGATAACTACCTAGATGTTACTGTTACTGAATGTTTTAATTCGGAGTAAGAGCTTTAGGTGAAATTATTGGGTGGCTCTTAAAAGAGCCTTTGCTTGCGGATCATATAAACAGTTCTACCTCTGCTTAGGGGCAGCCCTCTTAGGTTTAGCCGCCTCAGGCTTCGCTACTGCTTTGGGCTTAGCAGCCTTGGCCTTCTTCGGGCTCTTGGCTGCCTTCTTGGGAGCTGCGGGTTTTGTAGCCTTCTTGGGACTCTTTGTGGCCTTCTTAAGGGTGGCTGGCTTCTTGGCTTTCTTCGGAGACTTCTTAGCCACCGCTGGCTTTTTAGCCACCGCTACCTTCTTGGGTTTCTTTGCTGCAGCGGGTTTCTTTGCTGCAGCAGGCTTCTTTGCTGCAGGTTTCTTCGCTTTAGGAGCGGCTTTCTTCACAGTCTTCTTCTGTGCCTCGGCTTGTGTCTTGTTCAGCTTGAAGGAGCCAGTCGCACCAGTGCCTTTAAGTTGAACCAGTGTTCCCTTAGCAACTAGACTCTTGATGGCCAACTTGACACGAGCATTTTTCTTTTCTACGTCGTATCCGCCGGCAGCCAGATCCTTTTTCAGAGCTGCAAGAGAAACTCCTTTCCTCTCCTTGGATGCAGAAATAGATTTCACGATCAGTTCGCCGACACTTGGTCCTGTTTGCTTTGGCCTAACAGCCTTCTTCTTCATGGCTTTAGCGGGAGGAGGTGCTGGGGCGACTTCTGCCATTGTGATTTGCTTTCTACTGATCGGACAGCAAGTGAGAGCTAGAGAATAACTGAGGATGCAGTGGGCTGGTATTAAAGTCGACATGAGAACCGTTCAGACTCAACTCAAAGAGCTGCGCAAGCTTCGCCTCGGCAAAACGCACAGATGTGTTTTCTCCTTTCCCATAGAGAGAAAAACAACTGTGATGAAACCGCAATTACAAAAAAATAAGGAGCCGGATTAAAAGAATAAAGTGTGTACTTTCCTGTAATGTAATCAGGGTTTGTAATTTCTGAGTATTCATGTTGCAACAGTTAGACAAACCTATAGTCATCGAGCAATTGAGGTTATCGACGGTTAATTCGTGGACACAACATCACTATTAAACGCATACAATAGGTCGCTGTGCATTTCATGAATAGCGAAAGATCAAGTTGCATGCCTCATTAAAACATAAAAGAGATGAAGAGGTACACTCTGAAGAATGTTTATGATCAAATTTCATCTGTTTTGAACGTGGCGAAACACAGTGCTGCCGCCGCACCTACTCAGCGTCCCTAGCCGTGGTGTTGCCTAGGACAGGATTTGGAGCCTTGGAGCAAATATAACTCGATTGGATGCGATTTTAAACCCCATATCATCACATTCATAGTTTTACACATATGGGACATGAATTCAGGCTAATGTATATGAAAAAAAACTGAATTCAATTGTTGTGGACTCATCGGGTGACTCGTTTTCCTGTCACGGAGTATTGTGATTTCGCTTATTATAATGTATGCATTCTTTGTACATGCATTGCTGTAACGTGTGAGGCCAGTTTAATTGAGAGTAGCCTAACTCTGTCAAACAAGGTTTCAGTGTTCAAACTGGTGACCAAATGTGTTCGAAGATTAGCGTTTTGTTTTTAATCCAGATCCATGTCATTTGATATGGAGCTATTAATGTAGTTATGCATGACAGAACACACGCACTGCAGCATACAGTCCCCACACTCACAGGATGTCTCTCTGCCCATCCCTCTCTTCCTTCCATATGATACAAGGCCTACAGACTACTGCTGTGAATGATGTTGCCATATGAGGCAGCATAAAGAAGAGGGATGCAGGGCGACTGGACAGACTGGTGAGGAAGGCGGGAGCTGTTGTGGGCACCGAACTGGACTGCCTCACAACGGTGACAGAGAGAAGGACCCTGAGTAGGTTGCTGACGACTATCTTGGACAATGTCCACCACCCACTACACAGTACTCTCAACAGACAGAAGAGCATATTCAGTGGCAGACTCCTGTCACTGTCATGCTCATCGGACAGGCTGAGGAAGTCCTTTGTCCCCAGGGCCATTCAGCTTTTTAACGCCACGCAGAAGGGGAGGGGGAGGGAGATGGACTTCTCTGCATGAGTCTACCTCAGTCTGCCCTCCCCTGCTCATCTCATCTCAGCCCCATGCACAGACTTTACCACTTACATATTCTGCACTATCACTTTGCTCTTTGCACTTTCCAAAGACACACACACACACACAAGCACAAGATCACTATCTTGCACTACCCATCCTCACAAGCACAAGCACAAGAACATTATATTTTTTTGCTCTATCCACACCAGCAGCACAAGATCACTTTCCTCACTTTCCTCCTGGACACCGACACTGTCAAAATCATTGCACTCTGTACAATAGGGTCAGACCCTTTCCTGTGTCTGGAAACACTCTGTGTGAATATGTTCTCCCTATGTGTATGTATATGTGATTTACGTATGTGTGTATGTCGGTGAGGTGTATAGGTGTATATGTGTATAAGCTACTGGATGACCTAAATTTCCCTCGGTATTAATAAAGTATCCATCTATCTATCTATCTATCTATGATACAAGGCCTACAGACTACTGCTGTTAATGATGCTGCCATATGATACAAGGCCTACAGACAACAGCTGTGAATGATGTGGCCATGATACAAGGCCTACACACTACTGCTGTGAATGATGTGGCCATGATACAAGGCCTACACACTACTGCTGTGAATGATGCTGCCATATGATACAAGGCCTGCAGACTACTGCTGTGAATGATGTGGCCATATAATACAAGGCCTGCAGACAACAGCTGTGAATGATGTGGCCATGATACAAGGCCTGCAGACTACTGCTGTGAATGATGCTGCCATATGATACAAGGCCTGCTGTGAATGATGCGGCCATGATACAAGGCCTACACACTACTGCTGTGAATGATACTGCCATATGATACAAGGCCTGCTGTGAATGATGCGGCCATGATACAAGGCCTACACACTACTGCTGTGAATGATGCTGCTCTGCTAGGAACTCAGGCTTCGCTGCTGCTTTGGGCGTGGCGGGCTTGGCCTTCTTTGGGCTCTTGGCTGCCTTCTTGAGAGCTGCAGGCTTTTGTAGCCTTCTTGGGAGTATTCATGGTGCAACAGTTAGACAAAAAGGTTATCAACGTTTAATTTGTGGACATAGCAGAACTATAAAAGGCCTAAAATCAGTTGCTGTGCATTTCACAAACAGCTAAAGACCAAGTTACAAGCCTCAGTTATCCATAAAGCAGACGAGGAGGCACACAAACATTTTTTTACAATCAAATTTGATCTGTTTTGAACACGTTGAAACACAGTACCACCTCGCCTGCTCCGCGTCTCTACGCCGTGGTGTTGACTACAGAGCATAAGATCTCAGGCCATTAGTAATAAGTGGCACGGTGGCTCAGTTGCTTGCACTGCTTGCACTGCTGCCTCACAGCAAGAAGGTCATGGGTTCGATTCCCGCATGGGGCGCTGTTGGCTCTGGGGGGCAGGTCCTCCCCAGAGTGCACAGTGCTCAGGTGGGCTATCTCCCGGGCCTTTCTGTGTGGAGTTTGCATGTTCTCCCCTACAGTAAAAACATGCAAAATAACAGAACTCATGTCCATCCCTGACCAAAGATGGACAGTTCACTTCACTTGGTCTTCGGGCGCTGCAAAGCTGCCCACTGCTCCTGGGGGGTCCTTGAGGAAGGACGGTCCAGGATGGGAAAAAGCAGAAAATAAATTCACCGCGACCTCAGGCCTACCTGCGTGTGTGTCCTGTGTCGCCTCCATATATGCACGTGTGTGTTCCAGTGTGTCGTGTGTGCCATTAAAAACCTGACAATGGTCTTAATTATTATTATTAAGTCGACTGGATGCGAATAGTAACCCTATATCAACACAGTAATAGTTGTATGAAGATGCAACATGAATTTAGTGATTAATAAAGAGATCACGTCAATTGTATACTAAAGTCATAGTGTGATTTCGTTTTGATTTGAACTTCAAATGTAAAATCAGAGCTGGGCGTGTGAAATTACAGGGTTTTTGCTCCTCTTGGTGTTTTTTTTGTATTGCTGTAACGTGTGAGACCAGTTTTGGTAGCATTTGGTGGACGTAGCAGGCAGCCACATCTGTGTGAACTGCAGTGCGTGTTTAACTGAGCCTAAGCAGGCCTAAGTAGCCTAAGCCTGTCAAACAATGTTTTAATGTTCAAACTTGTGGCCAGATTTGTAAGAAGATCGAATTTTTTTTTAATCAAATCCATGTCATATTTGATAAGGAGATATACATTTTATGTATTTTATGTAGTTAAGTTCTGTATGCAGAGCACACTCAATTATCTTGCACTGCCCACACTCACAGTGTCTCTGTCTCTCCACCCATCCCTCTCTTCCTTCCAAGGGTATCACCATGCGTTTCTTTGGAAGAACAGGATTATTAAAAGAAAATAGCAGCATGACGTTTCATCTCCCTCAGGATATTCCCATGGGCGAGTTACACTATGAGTTACACTATGCGCCTCCGCCACACAACTGATTTTGATTGGGCCGTGGTTGCTTAATTCCTCTGTTTCGCCACAGAGACACTATCTAAATAGAGTTGGTTATTTTAGAAAAATAATAAAAATGTTGTCAATGTCTCAAATAAACTAAAATACAAACGAATGAGTTCATAATTAATCAAACTAATTACCAACCTACAGTTTGCAACACAACAACAACTTGAATCTATCCATTCGTTTACAACCAACATTAACGTTTAAGTAAAATCTGTGATCAGACACAAATAACAGTTATTTATTTCAAAGGTCTGGGGTATTATCTGTCGCATACAAACATCAATAATGCATCACAGTGGGATATAGCCATCTCAAATTAGGGCTATTTCTTTTTGTATCTGTGGCATACATCAATCATGGATCACAGTTAAGATGTGGCCATCTCAACATACGGCTACTTCTCCTTTCAAAGGTAGGGCTACATTGTTTCCTAACTGAGGACAAGGGTTAAGCGTGTTGTCTGGGCGTGTCGTAGTGACGCGTAGAAGTCTTCAAAGAGGTCCTCTGACTACACATAAACACAGCGGTCTGAGCGTTATCCAGTACGTCATTGTCGGACTTGAACACTCCTGAAGATGAGCGGAAGAGGAAAAGGCGGCAAAGGACTGGGGAAAGGCGGCGCCAAGCGCCATCGTAAAGTTCTCCGTGATAACATCCAGGGTATTACTAAACCTGCGATTCGTCGCCTGGCTCGTCGTGGTGGCGTAAAGCGTATTTCTGGTCTCATTTACGAAGAAACTCGTGGTGTGCTGAAGGTGTTCCTCGAGAACGTGATCCGTGATGCTGTCACTTACACTGAGCATGCTAAAAGAAAGACCGTGACCGCCATGGACGTCGTTTACGCACTGAAACGCCAGGGCCGTACTCTGTACGGATTTGGTGGTTGAAGACATAACCGGCTTCTTTCAACTCAAAGGCTCTTTTAAGAGCCACCCACGTCATCTTTAAAAAGCACCTACCCAGAACCTGCGGTATTGAAATGTATATTTAACGAAATCAACGTTGGCCATTCTTATTGCGATAAAAGTACTAGCTGTCAGCGGTGATCTCACAATTCGTGGGAGGCGCTGAGTTGGTCTAACGGCCCCTCCCCTCGTTTATTAACCAATGACACTTTCCTTGGTTATGGACAGGGGGAATAATGCCGAACTCCAGTTTCATACGGGTGTGTATAGAAACAGCATGTCTACCTCTTCGCCATTACAAGTGCAGAAACTAGCCAATTATTATGCCTGAACTAGCGAAATCCGCTCCGAAGAAAGGTTAAAAAAAAGCCGTAACCAAGACCGCAGAAAAGGGAGGCAAGAAATACAGAAAGCTTTGCAGTCTATGTGTACACAGTCTTGAAGCAAATTCATCCCCACACTGGAATCTCTTCTAAAGCGATGAGCATTATGAATTCCTTCCTGAACGACATTTTCGAGCACATCGCTGGGCAGGCTTCCCGCCTGGATAACTACAACAAGTGTTCCACCATCACCTCCAGGGAGATCCAGACTGCAGTGCGTCTGCTTCTGCCGGGTGAGTTCGGGAAGTACGCCGTGTCGGAGGGAACAGAGGCTCAAATTAACATGTATTTCGTTCTTGTTTCTACATGAAGGTCCTTTTAAGGGCCACCCACACTTTTCGTAAAGGCACTTCCACTATGTTGCAGTGTTCTGTGTTAGTGTGTTTTATGTAACCTGTAATATAGTTTTTCACTCAACTAGATTAAGGGGGATCTATTAACAGAAATGGACTGTAGTATTCATAATTAGGCTTTTAGTAACAATAATCACCAGTAATGACCAATCGTTTTGTTTTCTTCATCTTATCTTTGAAAGAGCCCTTAATATTTACGTAGCGGGCGCGGTCTCAACCACGGAGTCCTCCATGTTGTTGCACCGCCTTGATTCTCCTGTAGCCCTGAACTGATAAGATGTATCACTGGCTCTAGAACGTCTGACGGCCATCGTAGGTGTTATCCTACACGTTTGGAAAGGTAGGGGTTTTCAGTTGGTTGGTCTGCAACCTCACCGTTACGTGCTACATGCTACATGCTACTAAATGCACTAGACAGGATGTGCCAGTGTTCTCCATGGGTAAATGCAATGAATGAAGCAGTACATTGACTTGAACTTTGTACGTATATCAAAGACTGAATAAAGTAACTCTCCACTGCAGGTAACATGTTTTTGTGTCTTCATTTGGGACATACTACAAAGCAGGTTACAGTTATGCACAGGCACACATTTCCATACACACACGTCTTGTGATCTGTGCCAACTATTCGGGTAACATGTTTTAATTTCTTCATTTGGCACATATTACAAAGCGGGTTACAGTTCTGCACAGGCATTCAGTCCAAATGGCATGTGTGCTCCCTATGGAGGGGTGGAGTTGTGATCTTGCATGTGTCAGTAGTAGCTCTGCGTCTGAAGCCACGGGATCGTACACAAATGCAGGCCAAAGTGTGCGCGCACACATACAAATGCAGGCCAAAACACACACGCACACACACACACACACACACACACACACACACACACACACACACACAAATGCAGGCCAAAGTGCAGCAGGCCAGTGCCTCTGCTCTCAGTAAACAATGCTGTGAAAGCTGAAAGAACACACACACACACATGTGAACAAGGGTTGTACACACACACACTCACATATGTGAACAGGGGTTGTGCACACACACACACACGTGAACAGCGGTTGTGCACAAACACACACACACATATGAACAGAGGTTGTGCACACACATACTGTACATGCACGCGCACACATGCACACACACATACACACATGTGAACAGAGGTTGTGCAAAGACACACACACATGTGAACAGAGGTTGTGCACACACATACATGCACATGCACACACACACACACACACACATACTTACATACGTGAACAGAGGTTGTGCACACACACATGCACACACACATACACACATGTGAACGGAGGTTGTGCACACATACATGCACACACACACACACACACACATGCACACACACATACACTCATGTGAACGGAGGTTGTGCACACACACATGCACACACACATACACACATGTGAATGGAGGTTGTGCAGACACACACACACACACACACACATGCACACACACATACACACATATGAACAGAGGTTGTGCACAGACACACACATGTGAACAGAGCTTGAACACACATATGTGAACAGAGGTTGTGCACACACACACACACACACACACACACACACACACACAAACACATGTGAACAAAGGTTTTTCTAGCACACACACACACATACACATGTGAACAGAGGCTGTGCACACACACACACATACACATGTGAACAGGGCTGTGCACACACACACACACATGTGAACAGGGGTTGTGCACACACAAACACACGTGAAGAGGTTGTACACACACAAACACACATGAAGAGGTTGTGCACACACACACACATACACGCACACACAAACACATGTTAACAGAGGTTGTACACAAACACATGTTCCCAAGAGCAGTAGTGTGACAGAGCCCCTGGTGGTGGTGAATGGCTATTACACTGCATTACCAAACATGATTGGCTAAGTGAAAGGGAGAAGAGGTGAATGGCCACTCGGACACACATGCTCACATTCTGAGTTGTGTATTGCATTGTTCATGGCACAAAGCTCAAAACAAACATTATAAATATTAATTATAAACTAAAAATTGAAATAAAAAATAAACAACAGTACTCGTATTTAGTGTATTTTGCAGACAGTTTCATCCAAGGCTATTTACATGACATATAAAAAAACAATAGAGGTTTACGGTTAAGACACTACTGTAAAAGCATCCAAACAACAAACACCATCTGTGTCTAATGGAGTGATAGATACCCCTATTGGTGGTTAATGGTCATTGCTATCAGGTGGCTGTCAGACAGGGGACTCATAGGGAAGGATCACACACACACACACACACACACACAAACACACACACACACACACATACACACACACGTCTTGTGATCTGTGGAGACTACTCATGAAAGCTCACCGTAAAAAAAGAGGAAGGAACACAAGTTGGTTGCCTAATGCAGTGGGTCGTTTAGAACAGGGCCTGTTAGAGCCTGACACACACATGTCCCCTCTGAGGAAGAAGGAGTAACTCATTTGACTGTAGTTTTATTGTATTTTATTTTGTTATTCATTTAGTTTACAGTCTACTAGTTTGTGATGGGTCGGCCATTTTGATAGCCGGACACACATGAACACACATGCACACCCCTCAGGTTGTGTGGAGGCGGCAGTGGTACAGTAGGTAGAGAAGTCGTTTAGTAAACAGAAGGTTGCTAGTTCGATTCCCTGTCGAAGCGTCCTTGAGCAAGACACTGAACCCCTAATTGCTCCTGATGTGCAGTGTGCCATCAGTGTAAATGTAAAATGTGTATACATTGTAAGTCGCACATATGTAAGTCGCTTTGGATAAGCGTCTGCTAAATGACTAAATGTAAATGTAAATGTGTGGAAGTGTCCCACTTTCGGTGCTAATTATTCGAGAGAAAGCTAGTGGTGGAAAAAAAAAAAAAAGAGAAGTAGGAGGAGGAGAGAACACATAAGAGACGAGTTCTCTTCCTGTTCTCGAGGTCAACCACAGACTGTTCAGTTTTAGACGTATTTGTGTTCCTGCTTAGACGCGACTGACGCTGAAGATCGCTCTCCACACGGTAAGAGTTGTGTCTGCTGTACTCTTTTTTTTTTACGTTGATTACTGAGGGTTTGAAAAACACTTTATCCAATGCATGTTCTAGGAAACTGAGTGTATGTGTTGTGTCTGTTCACATGTTCATTGGTATTGATCACGCACCCTGATGACACTTAACAGCTGTTTCTCGTATGACTGAACAAACTGACTGAACACCACCGTTTTCTGTTTTCAGTTCCACCATACCCAATGAATGAATGAGTGAATGAGTGAATGAATTAATGAAACGATTAAGCGTCTAATGAAGAAAATGGCCCCCTCTCTCTCTCCGGCACGGATTCTTCTTCTTCTCTCCATGACCCAAGGTAATGAGACATGCTTTAGGACAGATGTGAACTATGTTTCTGCTTGGTGTTAGACGTGACTGATCGTGTGGTACGATAAGGAAAACATTTATTATGAACTTATAAAACTGTTTGTTGTGATTTAAAAGTTGATTTAATTATATGAAAGTATTTGACACTTTCATGCCTTTAGTATTAGGGACATGGAAACATCCGTTTCTGCATCATAAACACACAGCCACACAGGAAACCACAAACCACACACACATAACACACCCACTCACACACACACACACACACACACAAACACGCATAACACGCCCACTCACACACACACACACACACACACACACAAACACGCATAACACGCCCACTCACACACACACACACACACACATACACAACACACAAACACACTTAACAGACATACTCACACAGATAACACACACACAGACACACACACACACACACAAACACACATAACACACCCACTCACACACACACACACACACACAAACAGACATTACACACATAATACACACACACACACACACACAAACAAACACCCACTCTCTCTCTCACACACACACACATACATACACACGTGTGTTTTTCTTTTTACATCTTATTTAGACTTTCAGAAGTTCATCTTCAGAAACGGAATACAGAACACGTGCACCAGACCTTGAAAAAACAGAGTACTCTCAGGTTTTAACTGGGATCCTGTGTTTTGGCGACCTTGCTGGGCATTTTGTCATTACTTTCTCTTTTGCTTTGTTCTCCATGTGCTCTGTGTGTTTACTTTTCTGCCTTGTGGTTTTGTTTATGTTTTCATATGTGCTTTTGTTCCAAGTGTTCTTTTCCCAGCCCCTCACCTGTCACGTCACTTCCTGTCATTGCTAGTTCCCATCAATTTCTTGTGTTTCCCATATTGTTTCTCATTCGGTGTAACTGGTCTGTGTGTTCATACAGACCAGGCCCGGCCTGTGCTACTCTATTAGCACTGCATGCTAGATGAGACAGGGCCTGTGCTAATCTGTTAGCACTGCTAGATGAGACAGGCCCTGTGCTAATCTGTTAGCACTGCATGTTAGATGAGACAGCGCCTGTGCTAATCTGTTAGCACTGCATGTTAGCTGAGGCAGGGCCTGTGCTAATCTGTTAGCACTGCATGCTAGATGAGACAGGCCTGTGCTAATCTGTTAGCACTGCATGTTAGATGAGACAGGCCCTGTGCTAATCTGTTAGCACTGCTAGATGAGACAGGCCCTGTGCTAATCTGTTAGCACTGCTAGATGAGACAGGCCCTGTGCTAATCTGTTAGCACTGCATGTTAGATGAGACAGGCCCTGTGCTAATCTGTTAGCACTGCTAGATGAGACAGGCCCTGTGCTAATCTGTTAGCACTGCTAGATGAGACATCTTACTGGCATCTGCTCATCTTATCTGCTCCTCTTATCTGCTCATCTCATCTGCTCCTCTTACAGTCAGCTGCTCCTCTTACTGCCACCTGCTCCTCCTTAAAAAATGAGAAAGAAAAAAATAATCTTTTTTTCATGTGCTTAAATAGAGCTTAAATAGAACCCGCAGACAGACAGGAAACCACAGCTTTCAGACATCTGCACCAATCACATGCACACACACACACACACACAACTTATAAATCATTGCATTGCATAGTCGTTAGGTATCTATGAATGCATGTATGAATGTGTATGTATGTGTAGTATTTATGTTATTTATTTTGATTATTTGCTTATTCATGAATGAATTTAGACTTTCAATGGTGCAATGGTTCAATGCTAGCATGCACATGTGCAGAGAAAGAACAGAGAGTCTGGTAGATCTGTCTGCCAGAAGTGTTGTTCTACAGCAGTGTTATATTGGCACACACAATATTGACACACAACATCAATTAATCATAACTTATGTACATATTTCTGAATACATGTTTGTTTGGGTGTATTGGAAGTATGTAATTATGTCTATATATCAGATTGGACAATTTGATTTAGTATTTTGACTTTCTTCCAGGAAAACAATTATTCTTATATGGTGTGTGTTTTGAATTCAGGTGTTTCTGGTCAGAAATGGACGGTAACTATGACTGATTACGAAATCTGTGCTGTGACTGGATCATCAGTGGTCATGCCCTGCTCTTTCACTCATCCTCCTGGGCTCACAGTCACTACTGTATACTGGGTGATTAATGCCAAAAAGGATAAAAACCTCCCTAATCTGTCTAAGAGCTCAGAGTATAAGGATCGAGTTAAGTACAGCGCAGATATAAAGAAAAACTGCACATTGACTCTGAGTGATGTGAGAGTCACAGATACAGCTTCTTATTACGCCAGGATTGAAGCAGGGCAGAAATGGATGTCAGCTAAAGTCACCCTCACAGTCACAGGTAAAGCCAACAAGTTTTTAGTGTTCACTCCTACACTTCGAGCTGAACACTGTCTTGGGTCCTCTTTATGTTGGTGTGGCCGGCCGTAACATACATTGGATCATTCATTTAGTTGCTGATAATGATTCAGTAATTATCTCATATTACAGAAATATAATGAGGCTACAAGTTACCATTTACTGAAATTATTATTGATCTCTTCTAAAGATGATCCAGACCTTGTTGTCCAGATTTCTGGAGCAGCGATTGAGGGAAAAAAAGTTAAGCTGAGCTGCATAAGCCACTGCACTTTGAAAAAAAACTCCAAGACAACGTGGAAAAGCAATGGGAAGATTGTACCTGATGTGCAAACAGACAACAATCTGCTCATACTCCACAACATCACGATTGAAGACGAGGGCAACTATTCATGTGCATTGGAAGACCTGGAGGCTCATCCATCTCCACCAATGAAGCTAAATGTTATGTGTGAGTACAAGAGTAAACATTAATATGCCGAAACCAAGCAGTGCCTAAAATTATATTGTTTATTATCCTTGCATGGGTATTAGTAACACATGTGGGACAACCTGTAGTCAATAGATTGTGTTTTCTTTCTTCTAGACCCTCCAAAGAAGACCTCTGTTTCTGTGAGTCCTGATGGTGAGATACTTGAGGGAGCTTCTGTGACTCTGACCTGCAGCAGTGTTGCCAACCCACCAGTGGACAGCTACACCTGGTATAAGATACATGGACAAGCAACATCTGTGGTGGGATCAGAGCGGATTTACAACATCCCCATGATCACCTCTGGAGACAGTGGCAATTACTCCTGTGAGGGAAAAAACCAACATGGTGGCCGTAATTCTACAGATGTTCCTCTGGATGTTCAGTGTGAGTAGAAAACACGAATTGCGAAATAATTTCATTATCACAAAATTAAAGATCAACCAGACATTTACTCAGCCTTTGTCACTCACTTTACTCTGACTAAACCAATGAAATCATCTCAGGTAATCAATTACCTTGTAGTGCAAGTCACAGAAAGTAAAGGTTTGTTTGTTTTATTTGTTTGGTGTTCAGTATTTGTTTGCTTGTTTATCAGATGCATCAAAGAACACTGCAGCGTCAGTTAGTCCCTCTGGTGACATAGTGGAGGGCAGTTCAGTGACTCTGACCTGTATCAGTGATGCCAACCCACCCGTGCAGAGTTATACTTGGTACAGGAAGAATGAATCGGCAATGTCAACGATAGCAACACAACAGGTTTACAGCATCAGTACAGCCAGCTCTGAACACGCTGGATTGTACTACTGTCAAGCAGAGAGCGTTCACGGGGCCACAAATTCTACAGTTATTCGTCTGGATGTTCTCTGTGAGTACAGTGGGAATGGATAGACGAATCAAGGTTTAAATGTGCAGTTGGTTTTTACTAACATCAAAGGAGGTGGTAGATATGATACAGTTGTTTTTTTTTGTCTTTAATTAGATCCGCCTAAAGGGACATCAGTTTCACTCAATCACACTGGTCACTTAGTGGAGGGCAGTTCAGTGACTCTGACCTGCAGCAGTGATGCCAACCCGCCCGTGGAGAACTACACCTGGTATGTGAAGACTAGAGATACAACTGCCCGACTAGGCTCAGGGAAGAGCATCACCTTCAATCTGACCTCCACCAATGTTGGATTGTACCACTGTGAAGCAAACTCTACAATTGCCTCCCAGAATTCTGCTTCAGTTGAAGTTTCTTTGGCAGGTAAATAGTGATTTGGTAACACGGCTAGTTTCTAACTTTTTAACAATTTACTACTATTTAAACAATTTTCTTATTACCAGGTCCCCACTGTTTGCCTGATGTTTAAAGTCTGCTTCAATGCTCGTGGTTTTATGCTGAATTATTTATTTGTTTATAAAGCAGGCCCAAGGTGGCAAAGTGTGCCTCCTATTGCTGGAGGAGCTGTTGCTCTCCTCGCTGTTCTCATAGTGGCCCTGGCTGTCGTGATGTCCCGGTGAGTGTCAAACAAGTGTTTATTGTAAATACTCCAGAAAGCAAACAAGTGTTTATTGTAAATACTCCAGAAAGCAAACAAGTGTTTATTGTAAATACTCCAGAAAGTATTTATCTGTTCCATGAGTGTTTATTGTAAATACTCCAGAAAGCATTGCTCTGTTCCATGAGCGTGATACTGGTCTGACACACGCCCCATTGTTTTCGTCTGTGTGTTTATTTTTCTCTCAAAGGAGGGGAAAGAAGACAATCAGCTCAACCACTGACTTGAGAAATACAGATAGGAACACACAGGAGTGTGATCAGGTGATTAGCATGTTAGCATAAACATAATACACTAACCACAGATAGGAACACACAGGAGTTTGATCAGGGTATTAGCATGTTAGCATACACATAATACACTAACCACATATAGGAACACACAGGAGTGCGATCAGGTGATTAGCATGTTAGCATAAACATAATACACTAACCCCTGTCCATGCCTTTCCACATAAAAACCCTGCACAAAGGAACTGTACTACAGCGGGACACTTTGTCCTCTTTGCCACTCCCTGGTAGCGCACAGTATAGTATGGTACACTTTTCCCAAACTGTGCAACTTAAGGGGACATTTTTTAACTTTGAGGATTTTTTCCACTGACTGGGACTACACAGTATGGTTTGGCTCATTGATGTTGCCCATTACTCCACTGCAAAATGTGCTGTCCCACATTCGTGCTGATTTTGGTTATCAGGGATTGTATTACAAGAAAACTCTTTGACCCTCTCAAAATGTCCCCTCCCCAACCCCACAGGATGAGGCCGATAATGATTATGTCAACGTCAATCCGGTGACCTCTGACCCCACCCTGAGAGTGGACTCAGGCGGCCCAGATGACGTCCACTACGCCAGCGTTCGGTTCAAGAGCTCCAGAGGACAGGAGGTGCCCCTCTACTCCACCGTCCAGAAGCCGAAACTCCGCACACAGCAGCAGCAGCAGAGGGTGGTGGAGGAGGCGGAGTACGCAGCAGTCAAGTTCTCTACACACAACACTGCCTGCAAGTGAGTAAAATAGGACATTACACATAGAACCATCAGTCTGAACAGACAGCCGTGCTGATGTTAGATGCAAAATTAATTTACTATTCAATCAATCAATCAATCAGTCAATCAATCAATCAATCAATCAATCAATCAATCAATCAACTTGGTAGTGAGTAGAATGGGACATTGAGAAACTACTGCATAGGAAATGCACAAGCGCAAGATCTTCAGGGTATACTGTACGTTACTATAATTGAATCAACAGCTTGTTCAGCCCAATCTCACATGTGCTCTTTGGTAACTGAATTAAAAGCCCGGCATGGAACAAATAGAGAAGAGGTGGTGCTACTATTAGGATAAGTACGGTACTTTCTGTAGGTTTTCTGTCCACACCCTCGGCTGCCCCCTAGTGGCAAGAAATGTCAGTGCAGATGCAATGCTATCCACACAGTCCATTGTGTCCTATGAAGACAAAAGGCTAGTACTCTTCCATCCATTTACTTTCCAGATCAGGATCTCCAGAGAGTAGAACGTGATAGCTTGACCCATACGTGTTGCTTATAGGTTGATATGTTGTACTGATTTAGATTCACCAAAGCATTGACCTCTCATGTCAAAAGGGAGTATGTGTAGTTTCTAAGGACCTTCATGACTCAATGCCTTTATTTCTAAAAGCCACGAAAGTGAGTCTGAGATGTCTCAGCATTCTCATGAAAATGCAAAAAAGACTGTAGTGGTTGAGCTGTGAAGCATTCATTCATCTATTCATCCATCCATCCATCCATCCATCCATCCATCCATCCGTCCGTCCGTCCATCCATCCATCCATTCAGTCATTCATTCATTCATTCATTCATTCATTCATTCATTCATTCGTTCATTCATTCATTCATTCATTCATTCATTCATTCATTCATTCATTCATTCATTCATTCATTCGTTCATTCATTCAGCCATTCAATCATTGCATTATTCAATCATTCATATTTCCATTCCACCAAGAATGTATTCATTTAGCAGATGCTTTTACCCAATGCAATTTACAGTGAGTTACAACACCATACAGTCCTCTCCACTATGAGTGGCACCCCTGGTAAATATGAGTATATGAGGGGTATAAGAAAGTTCACGCTGTCACACTGAAGAAAAAATAGAAAAACCCAACCTTTGATTGAAGTAAATGAATTCTGAGGATTAACAAAAAACATCCCTAATCAAGAAATCATTATTTTAAACAGAATCACACGTGCCTCAATTCATCTTACGAACATAATGTAACTGAAGCGTTTCATTTTTTTCCCCATTGATATTATACTTTTTTTTTAAAGTTGATTTAAAGTGTTTAGGAACTTTCAATCGGTAATCCATGACTTCCCGTTTCACTGGGGTATACATATGAGGTGACACAGAGGCCACATTCCCTTATTCATTCTTCAACATGGGAAAACAAAAGTGTGTCACATTGAATATTAATGAACATGTTTTCTACTAAGAAACCGGCAACAAATTGTAAATACATTGATATTCATAGATTGTTTACCTTTTTGCTGTAAGTGACTTTTTGCCCTGGCTTGTGTGAAGTAGTGTTACATAAAAATACGTATCTCTTCAGTATAGCATATGACATTTGGTCATATTCAGCTTTACTCTTGTGAAACCCGAAAAGACGTCATGTTATGTGTATATACAACGTGTCATAGGGCAGTCAGGATTTTTTTTCATGTTATCCTGTCAGAATTTTATAAAGAATATATATATGCTATGTGTGGCAATGAACCAGTTATTTTCTTTTTCCTGCAATGAGAGTATATAATGTAGAGTAAACTTTAAAATGTTAAAGTGTGTCATAGATTATCTTTTTTTTAATAGTTGCATTATAATCTGCATTCTGTGCCATCTATAGTTAATTTAATAAGTTATTTCAAATAAAATATATTTTAAAGACATAATGTCTTGGGTTGTCTTTTCATATCAATTTGATTCAAAATGTTTCTGTTTTGTTCTTGGACTTGCTGACATGCCATTGGTAGCATGAATGGAAACTTCTGTAACAGGAAACTAACCTGAAGCTATGTGTCCATCGAGCCACAGCCAGGTTAAGATAAGGTCATAGGTCACATTAAAGCCTCCTCTAGAACACTCCTCTTCACCTTAAGCTATGTGTTCATCGAGCCCATAGACATAGTATACATGTATACTATGTCTATGATCGAGCCCCCAGCCAGGTATGGGTAAGGTCATAGGTCACATCAAAGCCTCATCTGCCATGTAAACACTCTTGGTCTTCACACATGACAGCTCCTGCCTGTCTGGAGAGGATGCAGTCCTGATGCAGTCCTGTTCTGGAGATGGTCCATGGGATTCCGTACCATATGTGCCAGCTGTGCCATTTTCACTTTTGCCCTCTGAGCTCCCCCTGGTGGCTGAACTGTCATGGTGCAACGAGTGACACCAAGCCAGAGAACAGAGATGCTGCAGAGGGAGCTTGATGGCTAGTGGGGAATACACAGGTGTTTATCTGTCCTTCACATGACCATATGCTATCAAAATGAATTTGAGGATGGTACCAAAACTAGTTACCTATTAAACCATACCTCGAAACGTTTCAAATTGCTGCAACACACATTTAAAATACAGCTTTATTTGTAGCCGATAACACAGATGGGGAAAACACACTGATGTAAAAAATAAAAATGCTAGTGTGTGTGCAACCATTCGGAAACGGCAACATTGTAGGACTATGGGCAGGATATTATGATGGCTAAGAATTAATGTAATATCAGTGATACTTTCAGTGGTAGAGCTACAATAGCTTGTACGCAGTAAATGGCGAATCTGCTTTTCACTATTTACTCTGTTCAGGTCCAAATCATATTTGAACACAGACTTTCTGGGTGGCTCTTAAAAGATCCTTGTAGAAATCTGTTTAATACAGACTGATTTATTTTGATTTCTCGGTCTCCTTCGTCAACAGCACAGTGCGGATGATAGGCAGCACGCCACCCTAAGCGATGGTCGAGCACCGAGCAGCTTGTTCAACTCCTCGTCGTCGTTGCGCACTGCCAGCTGCAGATAACGGGGAATGATACGAGTGTTCTTATTGTCGCGGGCAGCGTTACCAGCCAGCTCCAGGATCTCAGCAGTCAAGTAGGCTACTCGAGCACAGCAGCCAGAATAAAACTGGTGGCTACGCTACGCTCGACATATTTGCCCTGGCGCAGCAGCCTGTGCACAGTACCAACGGGAAAGACGGCGTTAGACTTCGACCTGAGTTTTCCTCTATCGCTCATTGTACTCGCTCAAGGGTCATGCTTCCACGCTATCCGGAAGAAAATGAATAAAACTGCTGTGGAAAGGGAGTATGTTTATCGGAGAGCATTTTGATTGGCTGAGATGTGTATAGAAGTAGCCAATCAAAGCTCAGAAAATGCTGTGCCACCTTGTGTGACGTAGCCTTTGGTGGTTATATTTTGTTTTGTTGATCACTTTCGCGCCCCCTTGACGATTCTCAAAAACTATCAAGAAATAAAAACGTCTGTAAAAGCATCCGTATCTAGGCATGGGTTTATACATTTAATCCAGAATGGACTCTCCCAGGCTTTTTATTTATTTTCCTTTCATGATTTGGTGTTGATAAGACTTTTTCTTGTGATGTACTTGTTCAGGAACAGTGAAAAAGTATATCCTGATGTTGCGTTACGGTCGAGTGAAACGAATTATACCACCTGGGATTTGTGAATAATTTCCCCCCAAATCATGAAAACACTGGAAACCATTTTTATAAGGCCACATAGAAACCTTGTTTAAACGAACATTACATGTTGATGTTACCGTGTTCTCTGGAGTACGAGCTTTTGGAGAAATGATTGGGTGGCTCTTAAAAGAACCTTTGTTTAAGTCACGAATACTTGAAGCTAATCGCAGTTTACCTCTGCTTAGGGGCAGCCCTCTTAGGTTTAGCCGCCTCAGGCTTCGCTGCTGCTTTGGGCTTAGCAGCCTTGGCCTTCTTCGGGCTCTTGGCTGCCTTCTTGGGAGCTGCGGGCTTGATAGCCTTCTTGGGACTCTTTGTGGCCTTTTTAAGGGTGGCTGGCTTCTTGGCTTTCTTCGGAGACTTCTTAGCCACCACTGGCTTCTTAGCCACCGCTGCCTTCTTGGGTTTCTTTGCTGCAGCAGGCTTCTTTGCTGCGGGTTTCTTCGCTTTAGGGGCGGCTTTCTTCTCAGCCTTCTTCTGTGCCTCGGCTTGTGTCTTGTTCAGCTTGAAGGAGCCAGTCGCACCGGTGCCTTTAGTTTGGACCAGTGTGCCCTTAGCAACTAGACTCTTGATGGCCAACTTGACACGAGCATTTTTCTTTTCTACGTCGTATCCGCCGGCAACCAGAGCCTTCTTCAGAGCTGCAAGAGAAACTCCTTTCTTCTCCTTGGATGCAGAAATAGCTTTCACGATAAGCTCGCCGACGCTTGGTCCTGTTGGCTTGGGCTTAACAGCCTTCTTCTTCGGGGATTTGGCTGGAGGAGGAGCTGGAGCGACTTCTGCCATTGTGATTTTTTCTTTATCGAGCTAACGGCGAGTGAGGACTGGAGGATAGAATGGGCTTCAGAGGCAGTGGGCTGCTATTAAAGTCGAAATGAGAGCCGTAAAGACTCAACTGAAAAAGCTCTGCAAGCTTCGCCTCCGCAAAACGCACATTTGTGTTTTCTCCTCTCCCATATAGTGGAATACAACTGTGTTGAAATCGCAATTTCAACAAAATAAGGAGCCTAATTTAAAGAAAAAAGTCTGTTCTTACCTTTAAAGTTAACTAGGCTTGTAAAATGTAAGTATGCATGGTGTAACATTTAGACAAACCTTTAAGTCATCGAGCGACCAAGGCAATCAACGTTTAGTTCGTGGACACAAAATAACTATAAATAGCATAACATCAGCTGCTGTGAATTTCATAAATAGCTAAAGACCAAGTTGATCGCCTCTGTAATCCTTGAAGGAGATGAGGAGGTTCACCGAAATATTTTTACAATCAAATTTGATCTGTTTGGAACGTGGCGAAACACAGTGCCGCCGCGCCTGATCAGCGTCTCTACGACGTGGTGTTGCCTACAAGGAGAGAACTCCGACTAAGTCGATTGTATGAGAATTTGAATCCTCTATCAACACAATAATAATTGTATACAGATGGGAAATCAATTAAATGATGAATACAAAGATAACTTCAGTTGTTGTTAACTCATTGGATTTCACGTTGCAGTCACGGAGTATAGTGTCATTTCGTTTGGTTTGGATTTTAAACGTAAAATCAGACGTGTGAAATTACTATTATTATATATTATTTTGTGAGGCCAGTTTTGGTATCATTTGGTGGACATAGATACCTGCTCAAATACTGGCATCTAGAAACCAAGGTACGTGCCATGGACTGAGTCAGTGATATTTTACTAAAATGTACAAAGAAATAGGTCTACTAAATTCCAAGTCCATGTCATGTTTGATACGGAGAGATAATTAATTGTATGTAGTTATGTTCTTTATGACAGAACACACGCACTGCAGCATACAGTCCCCACACCCACAGGATGTCTCTCTGCCCATCCCTCTCTTCCTTCCATATGGTTCAAGGCCTTCAGACAACAGCTGTGAATGATGAGGCCATATGATACAAGACCTACAGACTACAGCTGTGAATGATGTTGCCATATGATACAAGGCCTACACACTACTGCTGTGAATGATGCGGCCATGATACAAGGCCTACAGATTACAGCTGTGAATGATGATGCCATATGATACAAGGCCTTCAGACTACTGCTGTTAATGATGCTGCCATATGATACAAGGCCTGTTGTGAATGATGCTGCTCTGCTCAAATACTGGCATCTAGAAACCAATGCAAGTGTCATTGACTGAGTCGGTGATATTTTACTAAAATGTACAAGGAAGTAGGTCTACTAAAAGTAAACCCCCACCCTTATATACATGCAGGTCCCTCACAGGATTGCATATCACAAAAGTAATTCGCCAGTATATGTATGTCAAAAAGTCACAAATAAGGCCTATCCACAAAAATACACATTCGTAACATATCCACAGTGCTCTTGTGCAGGGGTTTTTAACTGGGGGTCCATGGCCCCCTGGTGGTCCGCGGCGGCATTGCAGGGGTTCCGCGACATGAGCCTATGTTGATCAGTTCACCACTGACTTTTTATTTTATTTTTATAAATATACCTGGGCCCGTAGATATATTTATGTCAATCTAAATAGTCTGAATAGCCAAGTCGCATTGCCAAAAATACTGATGTAGACCCATATTCAGCGAAGAAATTACACTGACAAGTGCTATAGGCGGAATATGTGCGCGTGGGGAGGGGGCGTGGCGGCGGCGGTTCATTCTTACAGCAAACTCTTGCTTATTTACTAACCGGAGTTAGCACTGAGCAAAGTAAGACTCTTACAGCAAATCTTTCTTATTTACTAACTGAACTCAGCACATAGGTTCTAAGTTGAGGGCCGAGAACCTTTGAATCTTAAAACAAAGATGGACTTTTTAATTTCAACTCTGCAGTAATTAGGTGAGGGTCTGTTGTTTGCAGAACATGACTTCAACCACGTTCCAGGGTCACTTTGGAGTCACCTTGTGTCACTTCTCGCACGTCTCCTGGCACTCTTATCTCTACCATCTGTCTCTGTTCCTCTCCAGCGCTCAACCACACAAGGGTCAAACTGAGGACAGTGAAATGGAACCGAGGTTGTTACGTGTTACGTGTGGCTTTGCAAGCCGAGTCTCAAAGCGAGAGGTATGACGTGTTGTCTGGGGAGTGTTGCAGTGGTCTCAGTCCTGTAATTGAATATATTAACCTCAGTAGAGATCTCAGAAACATGGACATACTGCCCCCTACAGGCTACACCCCTGTGGATGTAACACATCACTTAGAGTCTGTGAATGCTTCAGCATATTTGTTATATTTCCTGCTTTTGACCCAAAATTAATGGTAAACACCATGAACTGGTTTGATGGGTTTTTCAACTACCCATTAGAAAAGAGTTCATACTCTATATGTGTGGTCAGCTACCAATGAGAGGAGTTCACACTCTTTATGTGGGGTCAGACACCCATGGGAGGAGTTCATACTCTATATGTGTTCATCCTCTTTATCTGTGGTCAGGACTGACAGCAGAGCAACTGCTACTTCTGCTTTTCACTGCTTGTGCTTAGTGACGTGACGTGCAGTCACAGATAAGAGGAGAGAGCAACAAGCACTTTGAGTATTCTGTAGCCAGAGACTCCCACACATTACACGTGTAGTCATCATCCTCTGAGCAGCCAGGTATGTTCATAACCTTTGAATGTCTTTCTCTTAGGAACAAGTCGTAACTTTAGATTGTTCATGTGAATGTGTAACTGATTTAGTAAGTTGTACCTGATAAATGAATTGTGCGTGCTCTGATCCATGCCTCTGCTGAGATGATCACTTATTTAAACACAACCAGTGAAAATTCCACTGTG